>NC_134408.1:123658475-123958475 GCF_038048845.1 Mixophyes fleayi | reverse complement strand
GGCACCCTCCTACAGAAAACACCCTGCATTGCTGTGTACACCATTGGCAGAAGTGTGCAACGCCTGCTCGCCGGAGCGTGACATATGTCCCAGCAGTCCTGACTTTCAGAACAGCGGGAAAGTGACCTCAGAGTGCCTCTTAGTTGTGCCCTCAATTTAGGATTTTGTTACCCAGTAAATACTGTGGTAAATAGTCCTGCCCACAATTCATAACATACGACATAGTAGAGTCCTCAGTTCATATTATGACACAGTAATGCCCCAATTACTTTTATGTCACACATAAGTGCCCCAATTCACATTCACAGGGGGGAATACAATAGAAGAGGCCCACTAGAGGGGGCATGGCCAGCCACTAGAGAGGCGTAACCAAACCATCAAAGGGGGTGTGGTAAGCCCAGAGCCGGATTTAGACCTCATAGGGCCCTAGGCAGGATACTGTTTTTGGGCCCCCTCCCTGAAACAATCCATAGCACTATATTTTTGCAGCCTACCATATACCCCTATAGTTACGTAGAAGTGAAAGCATGTGCAGCCGTATGCCTACCATATACCCCTATAGTTAAGTAGATATGAAAGCATGTGCCGTCGCGCAGTGGCCAAAGGAGGTGAGGGCGTGGCTTGCATCTTTGGGGGCGTACCTAACATGTGAAAAGAGCAAGGCTATCCTGCTGCAGAAAAAGGCACCTCTAAATAATTACCAAGCAGTCCCGTTTTTTTAAGTAGTTGGGTCAAAACAACTTAATAAATATTGAAGTCAGGGCAGAAATACTTACTTAAGTTGTTTGCAAAAATAATACGCATAAATCCAAGTATGTGCTCTTGTCACTTTTGTCCCTCTATCATCACACTGTGCCCCTTCATTGTCACTCTTGCCCCTTCACAATATCACATGTGCCCTTTCACCATCACCTCTGTGCCCTTCACCATCACCACCTCTGTGCCAATCACCATCACCACCTCTGTACCAATCACCATCACCACCTCTGTGCCCTTCACCATCACCACTTCTGTGCCAATCACCATCACCACCTCTGTGCCCTTCACCATCACCACCTCTGTGCCCTTCACCATCACCACTTCTGTGCCAATCACCATCACCACCTCTGTGCCTCTTCACCATCACCACCTCTGTGCCCTTCACCATCACCACTTCTGTGCCAATCACCATCACCACCTCTGTGCCTCTTCACCATCACCACCTCTGTGCCCATCACCACCTCTGTGCCTCTTCACCATCACCACCTTAGTGCCCTTCACCATCACCACCTCTGTGCCAATCACTATCACCAATTCTGTGCCCCTTCACCATCACCACCTCTGTGCCCTTCACCATCACCACCTCTGTGCCCTTCACCATCACCACCTTTGTGCCCTTCACCATCGCCACTTCTGTGCCAATCACCATCAACACTTCTGTGCCAATCACCATCTCTGTGCCCTTCACCATCACCACCTCTGTGCCCTTCACCACCTCTGTGCCCATCACCACCTCTGTGCCAATCACCATCACCATTTCTGTGCCCCTTCACCATCACCACCTCTGTGCCCTTCACCATCACCACCTCTGTGCCAATCACTATCACCAATTCTGTGCCCCTTCACCATCACCACCTCTGTGCCCTTCACCATCACCACTTCTGTGCCCATCACCACCTCTGTGCCCATCACCATCACCACTTCTGTGCCCCTTCACCATCACCACCTCTATCCCTCCATTGTTTTACTTACCTTTCTATTGCCTCTCTTCTCCGGCGCGCTGCTCCTCCTCGGTCAGTCCAGATTTAAAAAAAAAAAAAAAAAAAAAAAAGGAGTCACGTGATCGCTCGTCGGGTTCTGGCAGCCTCTCCTCATCTCTCTATCACTGAGACACTGAGAGGAGAAGAGGCTGCCGGGACCCGATTCACGGCACCCGACCCCCCCTCCCCCGACTCGCGGCAACACACCCCCCCCCCCCCCGCACGAGTCTCTGGAAGCCGCTAGGCCCTAGGCAGGTGCCTAGGTTGCCTAGCGGTAAATCCGGCCCTGGGTAAGCCCACGAAGGACATCTAGCACCATAGTGTAGTATATAAGAAATGCTCTTTATGTGTACATAAAGAGTTCACAGACTTAGCCTGCCCCTTACATTGGCCAGAACAGTCACCAAAAACTGGGATTGTCCCACTAGAATCACAAGATTTGACAGACTGTCCTGCTCTCTCCTACCTGTTCTTGTCACTTTCACCACCTGTGGCTGCAGGTTTCCAATCATCCCCGACATTAAATCAATAGCACCCACGATTAATAATTAGGCCTCCAGTCTGAACATTAAAATAATAGTGTTCCCATTTAATAAATTAACCTATTTCCCTCCCTCCAAACAGCCCCAGCAAGAATTTAATAGTATTTACATTTCATAAGTATACCTTTGTCCCGCAACCATCACTGCCATTATATAATTCATAGTCGCATTTAATAAAGAAACCTCATTCTCCCCAAACTCACCGTCACATTCAATAGCCCCCAAACCACCCCATCTTAAATTAATAGACCCCACTATTAAATTGCTCCACCATCACCCCACAAACAAAATAGCACACATGTATTAGCCACCACCTACCTCACACACACTATATTGTCACAAGCCCCCTGTGTCATCATACACACTACATTGCAACATGCCCCCTGTGCCATCACACACACACACACACACACACACACACACTACCACAAGCCCCCTGTGCCATCACACACACTATATTGTCACAAGCTCCCTGTGTCATCATACACACTACATTGCCACAAGCCCCCTGTGCCATCACATACACTACATTGCAACATGCCCCCTGTGCCATCACACACACACACACACACACACACACTACCACAAGCCCCCTGTGCCATCACACACACTATATTGCAACAAGCCCCCTGTGTCATCATCACACACACACACACACACACACACACACACACTACCACAAGCCCCATGTGCCATCACACACACACACACAATTACCACAAGCCCCCTGTGTCATCACAAACACACTACTGTGCCCCTTCATCATCACCACGCTGTGCCTCCTTATGTCAAGGGCTCCTTGACAAAGACCTTTTTACCGGTCGAAACGCGTTGGTGATTGAGGTGGAACTAACAGAGAGTGTGGAGTGCTATCCTATTGACATTACATCTCGAGGCTTGAGTTGGATGGACATGAAGTAATATTTGTATCCCGGGAGACTTTAACATCTTTTAACTTTGTGAGATACGCTTATAGCCTTGTTTTTCTGGTAGGAGCATTACTTTACACCCATTTTGAATATTCTTCTATTTGTGCGATTTGTTTATCATTTTATTTAAATCATTTTATAGAAATAAATTTGAAAGTAGTGACTTTATTACGCTAGGGGTGTCTACTCTCATTTTTTTACATGCCTGCTCTCATGAGCATATTGGATGGAGGAGGAAGACTATAGAGACATCTCTGAATACTCATGATCATTTATTATCTGGAAATAAGGATACAAAGATACCTTTCAATGCTCATGATTTTCTACTATCTGGTAGGAATCCATTTGATTTATTAACACGGAGGTGATGGTGAGGTGTCTGTCACTTTGGATTTGAAATTTCGAGATATATAGTTATATGTCTTTTCATCACCAATAGGAGTTTTGGGGAAGATCACATTGGAGAAAAAAAAGAACTGTGGACTGTTGTATTGATTATTATACATTTTCTTCCCTTATTTTGTGCTGTATTCTCCTTAGCTTTGGGTGCATTTCAGCGCTGAAAACTTTGTTATATTTTTTATGTATAAGCTATATTTTATTTATAGTGTCCAGTTAAAAGGTCAGCACATTTACAGTATGGCATCACTTTACATGGTTCAGTAGCAGACATTAGGGCATAATGTTAATATTCTACACCTCATTGCAGTGCTGTTTTCTGGTCCTTGTGTCACAAAGGCTACGCTTGAAAATATGACGGCATTTACACGCTGCCAAGAAAAGATGGAGGCATTTATACACTGCCAGCTCAACTCTGCATTGTGATAAATGCAGATAATCCTTGATATTTGAAAATAAAAGGACAAATACTATCTCTCATTTACATCCAGCATTTTAAATGTTTAACAATGCAAAACATCAATCTTCTCTTTTGTTAGTTGTGATAATCTAGTTTATTAAATTTAGACTTCTGTAACATGGCCAAAAAGTCAGAATATAGAAAAGAAACAATAATGAGTTATTTCAGCAATGTCAACCAAGAGGAAGGTTTGATCTGTGGAAGGTGACTTTCATTGTAGAGTAGCTGAAAGAATTTGCAATATAATGTTTTTGTATTTATTCTATAGTCTAATAAAGTACTGTTGTTGTATAGTTTAATGCATGTTGTTTATATGACAGTTAAAGTAATGTATAAGTCATAAAATATGTAGGCACACAGAGGATTTTATTTTGCATAGGATAGCTTAGTGTATTAACCCCATTGATCAAACCATATTGCAGTATGATTTTTCGTTCTATTTTCATATGTTGGTGCTGTCAATTCGTGATCTCATCGATAATGAATTCAGATTGCAATAAAGGGTGAAGAGACTTTATTATAACTTCTAATAGTACTGCATATTATTTGTGTTATAGGGAACAGACTTTGTGACAGACTTCTCCATCAGCTCTCCCACCATGGATGACCGCAGGTAGACGTAAAGGAAGGGGGACGTTATAGGAGAGACCAAGTTCTGTGCAAATCAGAACTCTCCAGTACGACACTTCCTCTTCTGAATCAGTGCTCGTCAATGATGTAGAGCAGTGATGGGTAAACTTTTTCAGGAGAGGGCCAAATAAAAAAGAAAAACTTTAGGCGGGCCAATATAATTTATTAAAAAACTCAAATATTGAAATATATAATACAAATTTTTTGAATGGGACGGGAGGTGTTATATAGCAGTGTTACCCCTATAAGTGCAGCGATCATACAGACACAGCACTTATTTCAGCAGGTTGTTGCAGATCCGTCTTTCTGGTGAGCCACTAACTGACAACACAGCAGCTAATCTAAATCCGCCTTATTATATGGCCCAGCCCATCTCTTCTCACATGACTTTCAGCCTTTAGGGGGCGGGCGGGTGTTTGAGTGATTGACATACGAAGTGTCCTTTTAGGAAGGAGGATGAAGTGTACTGGAGGAAATAGCTGGGAAGGCATAAAAATGAGGGTTCTGACACACAGGGTCGGCCCTAATAATTTTATGCATATTTTAATTAAATTTTTTAAAATATTGGCGGGCCGGATAGAACCTCTAAGTGGGCCGGATCTGGCCTGCGGGCCGTAGTTTGCCCATCACTGATGTAAAGCAATGGGAGTACTGACATAGGGAGGAGGCATTGAATAGACCAGTGCCCAGTTCATTAGCATGTTAAATGTACTACTTGTCAAACCCAATCCTGAGGGAACGGTAAGGGGGGAAGGAGGGAGTAAACTTTAGTTTACAAACTTTTCTACCAACCTGTACTTGCTTCAACCCTATGTAATCCTGGGTACATGTCCTCATTAAATTAACTAAAAGGGAAGTTAAATCAACAATTATGAAGGTGTTCCCGTCAGGGATTTTCACTCTTGCAAATTGACCTGTGTTTTTTCCATCTGGTCTGTAGATGAAGTTAACCCAAATAAAAAAGCGTTCATTGTAAATGTGAAGCCGAGGTAGGGCTAGCCAAATGACCATGCAATGCTTAGACATGACGTTACTGACATGTGGAATAGTTGCATATGTTCAACAAGCAAAAGGGTCACAATGCCATCCTAGATCATCCAAGACCTTTAGGCAAGTTACATACATTTAAAGTGTTCAAGGAATGCATGCAAAATTGGATCTTCATATTGGCCCTGTTCCTGTCCATCAATAATCACTGTAATAATTGGTATTTTATATTGCAACTATCCACATCTGATATCAAACCTCCATAATATACCTTAATACCCCCCCCCCCCCCCCAATGAAGACAGGGCTAATAACATATGAAAACATTCTTTGCTCAAATGGAATAGGAAGATCAACATTTGACCAAGTATTCAGAGTCTTAAAGCTTCACTTGTACCCTGTCAGAAGAAGAAAGGGCTCCACTAACATTGCAGTCATTTTTAAAATATATTTATATAGACCTGTACTTATACAGAAGTAAAATGATTCTCTATTAACAGAAGCCAACCCACCACCGATCCATGCGGTCCTTGCTGTAGATTAAACAAAAAATTCATAATTTGGAATTGTTTGTCGAGTAAGATTCTGAAAACAAAAGTGAATGCATCTGTCATGTTAAATGTTGCAAATTCAATTACCAGCATAATCCTTAAACATTTAGACAATCTTTTTTTTCCATGAATTCTTTTAAGTCATAAGTATAATTGTCTAAATGTGAATGTAAGAATGTAACAAAAAAAATTACTACATCAAAACATTCTGTCACTTTTACACATAGGCAGGGGCGAGCTTTTCAACAAATGAAATTATTCTTTATTTCATGCTTTTAAAAATGCATTAGGGTAATTGCTCTGCATTAAATTACCTTCTGTGCAATAAGCTTGGCTACCACATCTCTCGCATGAACATCAATTGTGCATATTGTCATGATCTTCTGACGCACCCCGGGGGTAAGTTCCCCTAACAGCATGTTTATAAGGGCATTCAACTGAGCAATCTGCAAAACAATTACATTCAGATGAGATATTAAACTCTGTAAAATAAAATCTGTCATGTATAAAGTGCTAAATGTATCTGTGAAATGTATAGCGCCTCTGACAAGACATGCATTGTTGTTCTCCATCAAAACAAACAACTTTTCAAAACTGTGCCATTAACTGACACTCTCCACTTTTAGGAGAAGTAATTTAATAGTTGTGTAAATAATAATACATATTTGGGGGTTTTTTAGACCTGAGAACTTTTCACTTAAGGCATTTCTTTTAAGGTCAACGTGACTAATTGCCATCCATTTTCGCATGTTAAGGTATAAAGTGAACATTCTTAAAAATGGCTGGTATTTAAAAGTGATGCAGATTGTGGGATAATTTGCGTGCCATTGCCCATAATCCCTTGCTGTGCTATGCAAATATATATTATTTGAGTCCATTAGTTGGAATATATCAAGGGGGTTTGAACCAATCTTTAATTTCAGGAAATGGGTCTATAGCCCACACCACAGCACTCATATTAGGGATGTAACCTGTAGTACATTTATCATGTGACACATAACAAGTCTAGAGTAAAGCATGTAGAAGAATGAAAGCTATTTCTGTGTAATGGTCACAGAAATCGTACAATGTGCAATAGATTAAGCAATATTCAACTGTGAAAGTAATAAGGTCTGAGCTATTTGTGAAGTAATCATAAGGATGTCAAAAACAAGTTTAGCTAAAAAAAATAAAAGTCTCTAGATCAATAGTATATATATATATATATATATATATATATATATATATATATATATATATACAAGTTAACCCGTGCATGATACTCATGCATTCTAGTCAAATCAAGATACTTAAGGTCTTAAAAAGGTTCTTGTCATGCATTTGGGCCTAGCCCAGGCCTTCTCAGGGGAAGATCGTTACTTCCCGACGCAAGCGCCCTTTTTAATGTGTGTTCATGAGGTAAAATTACCTCACGAAAATGAGTTTGACCCCTCAACTCGTAAATTTAGCCTTTACTACCCCTCCCACGGGGGGAAGGGGGGATGATGGAAGTTAACTGACTTGACTATTCTAATTTTTTTGTCAAATAATGTCAGTATACCAAATTTCAGGTCAATTGGATGAGCCCTTTCTGAGAAAATAGTTTTTTCCACACACACACACACACACACACACACATACACTAACGCACGCCTCTACACATGTGTGTTCATGAGGTAAAATTACCTCACGAAAATGAGTTTGAGCCCTACCAAATTTCAGCCCTTTTTGAATTTTTTTTTCCACACACACTAAGAATTTAGTAGGTCAGTGTATAACTCTGCCCAGCAGGTGGCGCTGCAACTTGTTTTTTTTTTCCACACACACACAGACAGACAGACGCCACTAAGTATTTATATATTAGATATATATATATATATATATATATATATATATATATATATATAGTTATAGTTACTGTTTGCACAGGTGATGTAGTGACTATACCCATTTAAAGATGACCTCTTACCTTTCAGGGTCATGTTCTTTCTCTTATTTTAGTTTGGATGTCAGTCTTGTTCTTGGCTATGCAGTCACACAGGCTTTTTACTGCCCTGTTCTAACCATGTCTAAACTCCAAATAGGTATAGATCCAACAGTTCTACACTACTAGGAGACTCAATGTTCTACAAGTTAATGACCAAGCTAATGGACGTGGATTTGCCACACCAGCTGGTGCAGGCGATCGCCAACTGCAGTTAATCTCTTTTTTTCCCCATTAATAATGTTTATTGAAAAAAAATTGCAGATTATTTGGGGTCAGAAAATAAGTGGGAAACAAACAAGAGGGGGTAGCTGCTCAGTGAGTATTACCACATATAATTTAACCATAACATGCGAGTGAAGAAGAGAAGACAATGAAACAAATAAAACAATAACATGGAAGTGCAGATTAACGTAACGCAGACAATCATTGGGAAATCAACAGGAGGAACATTAGTCATCCCAGGGGGATTCAAGTAAGGCTGAGGGTGAAGGAGGAGGAGAGGAAAGAGTTGGACCCCTAGTGGCTCCCGGACCATCTATGAGATATTCATGCCACTTAAACCTTTCCGCAGTTAATCTCTTAATAGCCTCCTTTAAGCATTGGCCAAGGTAAGAGATGTTGAGAACAGGTCAGAGAGACCAGAATTCAGCATTGACTATAGAAGTCACTGTGATAACTTTTGTTGAAGTTGTATTTACAATAATATCATAATTTATTGTGTGCTACCCAATTTGCAATATATATTGTCATTTTGTATGTATATATATATATATATATATATATATATATACATATATATATTTCAATATATATATATATATATATATATATATATATATATAATTGTAATTATGCATATTGTTTATTTGAAGAATTGCTGGTAAAATACTGTAAAAAGGCTAGGAACTATATCTTGTGCAAATATCTGTTTTAAGAGTATAGATCCGTGAAGTGTATGCTGATTCTTTGTAAACCATCCATGTGACCTTTGTGATGACGTCATTTTGTAAACACACCCACCATTGTAAAAGTTTATAAAGTGACTTGCAGCCAGACGTCTCTCTCTGCCACGAAATCATGGGCTGCAGGTTGTATGGGGACTGAGCTATCTCTTTTGTAACTCTGTAACTTAAGATCTAATTTTAAGCAAATCTCTTTTTATTACAAAATCTACACTTGAATGGACAATACTGATTTATTTTGAGAAACAAATTCAACACTTTACTGTATATTTTTGAAACCTACTTGAACAAAGATACCTATTAATACACTTTTAAATGAACCAGTCACTTTCTCAAAGAGAAAGAAATAGTAGTGACAAAATATTGGTTTAAGAAATATCTTTTACAGCATTTGCTGGACAGATATGGAAACTGTCTGAATTGTATCATCATCATTGTATAAACTAAATATCTGCAATGCTAATGAGGACATATCATCCAATATCCAACAGAGTGTAACTTAATCATTGAAATTTGTCCGAAGTAACATATGAAATCCAGTGGACGTCTAACCTAATTAGGACCTTAGCAGGACTGGAGAGGAAAAGTAGTGTTTGTAAAGCTGGGACACTACACAGTTTTCATCCAATAATCGGCTAAATCAGCCGACATACGACCGCTCGCTCAAAAGTCGGGTCAGTGTGTGCAGTGACTCGATGGTCGAAAGTCTGCCCAAATGGACGATTATCGCCTCATTTGGTTGGTCGTACCGTTTAATATTTTCGTTCCAATCTCGTTTCCGCTGTGTAGTGTGTATAAACTTCCGACCGATCCACAACAGTGAGTACGAAATTACAGTCATTGCTCACGATAACATGGCTGTAAAAAGTTGCTAAAGGGACGTCCGCTCTTCCTTTTATCGTCCTAAACAAGGCTAGTGTGTATGCAGTCCATGGACCGAGCGTTCGGAACATCGATCACATGTAAAATCGATCGGCATAAAAAGTTGGTTGAAATTTCTGTAGTGTGTACCTAGCTTAAGAGGTTTTATTTGTGTGTGAAACAAGATGATGTTGGTTCCTCACCAACTCTTTTCCACCAATCAGGAGGAGAGTTGCCTGGAACATCTGGAGTGATGTCATAAGTAGCCAAAAAAGCACCACTACTCCCTTGCTACATTTGTCACTGTATAAACGTAATACATAGACCAGAGTGAAAGCTGTCTTGCAAGTAGGAATTAAAACAGAACATAATACCAAAAAGAATTCCTAGGAGATAAATACATTCAAACTGAATCCCACAGATACTGTGATTATATAAAGAAAGTCAGCTCCTTACTGAGAGGGATGCCACCTCCCTCAATACTACTATATAAAGAAAGTTTATAAAAATGGAGTAAGGAGTGCCTATCTATTTATCAGTAAAATAATGTAATAACAATTGAATTAATCATAAATAAATATGGCCAAATTAACAATAGGCTCCTGGTTAAACAAATTCAATTCAACTATATGTTATTTATTTGTTCTCAATGTGATTATGTTTTTATATGTTTTTGCATGTATTTATTTAATAAATTGAATTTGTTTAACCAGGAACCTATTGCTCATTCTGCCATATTAATTTATGATGAGTTCAATTGTTATTACATTATTTTACTGATATATAGTTAGATTGGCGCGCCTCACTGTTCTTTTTTTTATAAACTTTATATAGGAATTATACAGTACATACAGGCTTACAGACATGTGAGGCAGCAATCGTCTGGTATTGCAATTTTAGCAATTTAGAATTAAAAAAAAACTTTGATGATTGCATTTATTGCTTAATGATCCATGATAACGAGAGGGTCATGCTAATTTTTTCTAAAGTGGCACCTTCATTTACAGTAAACATATGTAATTATTAAAGTATGCATTTCTGCACTCTTACTGATTTTCAATGCATAGTGCATTGACATAATATTCAGTTAAATGTAAAGCACATCTTAAGAACATTACAAAATGGTGACATATGCATGTTAAAACTATACATCTAAATTGAGTGAAATCTTAGTTTTCATAACAAACAAAATGACTAAGGGGTATATTTACTAAACTGTGAGTTTGAAAAAGTGGAGATGTTGCCTATAGCGACCAATCAGATTCTAGGGCCTGATTCATTAAGGATCTTAACTTAAGAAACTTCTTATTTCAGTCACCTGGACAAAACCATGTTACAATGCAATGGGTGCAAATTAGTTTTCTGTTTTGCACATGAGTTAAATACTGACTGTTTTTTCATGTAGCACACAAATATCAACTTTAAATTTCAGTGTACAAATAAGCTATCAAGTATTTGTGTGCTACATGAAAAAACAGTCAGTATTTAACTTATGTGCAAAACAGAATACTAATTTGCACCCCTTGCATTGTAATATGGATTTAACCAGGAGACTGAAATAAGAAGTTTAAGTTAAGATCCTTAATGAATCAGGCCCCTAGTTATCATTTTGTAGAATGCACTAAATAGCTAGAATCTGATTGGTTGCTATAGGCAACATCTCTACTATTTCAAACCCGCAGTTTAGTACATCTAGCCCTAAGAGTGAAAATGCACTCTTTTACCAAGAAATCCAATGATTATTATAAAGCTTTCTTTAAAATGAAATTTAGACGTCATCCGGAAACCCACTGTTGTAAGTTGCAGCAGTGTGTGTAATATTATGGCTACCTGCTTGCGATTGTAATCTTTCAGTGCATTTTCAAAGCCTTCTTCAACTCTCTCAAAGACGATTTCCACATCAGTGGCCCACCATATCTGACTGGCGGTAAGGGCAACCTGCGCAGGAAAGTCAAACAGCCACTGATCCCGCAGTTTATCCTCATATCCTGCCACAGCGTCCATGATTTCTTGCTGAACTGTTGACCTCATTGTGTCTTCTAAGAGCACCAGCCAACTCTCAGCCTTTAATAAACCAAATAAATTCACATAAGTCAAAATAGCCTTATAGAATAACACCAATAGGAACAGTAAAATGAAAAATTTAAAAAAGGTGTTCTTAGCAATCCACAACGAAGATCAGGTTGTAGGCAATTAATCAATAACAGCCAGATCAGGAGCCAAATAGTCAAATGGATGGATCTATTAAGGATCCATTAATGTTCAACCATTGACATTAATAATAATGACTTACAAAAGTTAAGCAATATCAATAAATATTAATATGCATTCACTAACCAGATTTACCTTCGTTTTTAAAAGGCCAATAACCATACTATATGGGATGCTTTATATAACAGATATGCTACTAACATTGATAAATTATATGTAAATGAATCAATAATAAATAAATCAAGCATCCCACCACAGGTAATTGACTTTCATGAACATACAATACATTATCTGTGGGGATATCTGTACATACCGTACCTATACATAGAGTGATTAGAATCCCTAAAGCCATTAAAAGTGTTCACTTATTAAATTACTATTAAAATGTCCTACTTGTAGGGTATAGTTATTTTGTCTGGAGTAACAATTAGAGTGTGCAGACATTGATTTGAAGCCTGTTATGTTGCAAATGTCCAATCTGTTTCTCTGAACAGTGTAACTAAAACAAGCAGGTATACGGGGGAATTTGAGCACCTACTCAGGTTAGGTGTGCTTTGTAAAAGTCAAGAAGCATCATTTCATTCTTTTTCAATGTTGTTAACAAAACCCCACCCTCTTTTGTCATGTAACTCACTGTGAAGGTTTTCCATGCTGAAATGCGCAACAGTCTTTGAAGGCAAAACTCGTCTTGAGTAACAACATCTGCATGACCTCCGGCTTTGTAATCTTGCTTTTGTCTGTTAAATTGTTAACTCATGTATCATCTGTAAACTCTGATTTGTTCCCTATCACCTTTTTCATTCTGAAACATTTTGCAGAGCTCTGGTTCTTGTTCTCTAGTCTTGTCATGCTTTTGCCCATATGCTTTGTCTGAAAGCCAAAGTGAGTCCCAAGGACTTTGTATCTCTCAAAGATAAAGGTTACTATTATAGGTGAAGGTGCATAGCTGGCTGGTTCCCTGCATATATAAGCTGGGCCCTCGCCGGATGGAACTGGGAGACGATCATTACACATATTACACATATATATGCGGAATTCTCACAAACATATCTACTCAAGAAGGTTGTAGTGCTTATGTAAACGTATTTCATCCTTCTCACCTGGCCCTCACAGACACATGGTTTGGTAAAGTACACAAACTCCTCTTCTCTACTGTACATCCCTACAGCAACCTTGCACTCAGGTTCTTCACCTTCGAATCTCAGGTCAGCCATGTTGTCAAACAGCTTCAGTAAGTGTCTTAATACCTGTTTAAACATAGTCAGGACATCAATATAAACATGTTCATAAATACACACATATATATATATATATATATATATATATATATATATATATATGTACACACATCAGAATATGAAGTTATGAAATGATAGGTAGTATATTTTTATGGCCAAATTTAGATAGAGAGAATAGATGCTCATTCTTTCCACACATATCTGTTAACAATGTTTTCTTCTTTTCATTGGCAAAGAAAACTTAATCGAGGGAATTTAGACTGTAAGCTCCAATGGGGCAGGGACTGATGTGAATGAGTTCTCTGTACAGCGCTGTGTAATTAGTGGCGCTATATAAATAAATAAATGATGATGATGATGATGAATAATATGTTAGTAAATCACTATAAATAATTTGGATGATATCTCTATGTGAGGAAGGTACTAGTGTTTATGTAAACGTATTTCATCCTTCTCACCTGGCCCTCATACCCATTTGAAACCAATAGAATATCTGTTTTTCAATTACTGCAGAGATGGTGATAAGTTCACAGATTGGCGAGCAGCTGCTGAGGCTACACACGGTAAATTAACAATTAATTTACTCCACATCGGTGACTTACCTGCTTGGGCTGAGTTCCTTTAGAAATTATCTCCAATAAATCCACGGAGGAAACAAAATAAAATCTTGGGAATCTCAAACGTTTGGACTCCAGGTAGTCTGCCAGTGACTTTTCACATAACGTAAGCCTATGACAAAAGTACATCAAAACTATTTGTCTGGAGTGGAGTCTACCAGTTTGTAAACAACAATCAAACACAATCTGCAGCTATAGTCACACATAAACAGTCACATTTTTAAAAGTTCTTTAGAATATCCATATCTTTACCAGAAGGAGAACTGACAGGACCGTGTTCATTTGCTTTGCAAACACAAAATTCAATAGGTCATATTCAGGGCCAACACTGCCACTAGGCACACCTAGGATGTTGGCAAAAGCTCTGGGATACCAATGGTTAGGAGGCACCTAAAACACTGAAAGAGTGGCATACTATCACTCATACAATGACTCTAGTGGTCTGCACCCCCTCCCCCTTCCCCATGGAGTACTAGTGGAAGAGAAGTATTAGAACACGAGGACATGCACTGAAACTGGAGGGAAGTAGGTTCAGAGGAAATCTGAGGAAAAACTTGGAAGTGGAATAGCCTTCCATCAGAGGTGGTAGAAACTAATACAGTAGAGTAATTTAAACATGCTTGGGATAGACATAAGGATATCTTTAAAAAGAAATAAGGATTAAATAGGGTTGGGCTGGAGGTTACCATAGGTATAGGTTAATAAATGAGCAGACTAGATGGGCCAAGTGGTTCTTTTCTGCATCAAATTCTATGTTTCTATGTTACATGAAGGAGAAGCATTGTCTTACATGTGAAGCTGATGGCTGCTGCTACTCCATGTCAGTGATAGGCTAATAGTGTGGCACTTGGTATGATGTCACAGACAACTGCCACACTCCCAGCGCGGGTGGCAGCACTGCTACTGATTGGGGGTGTCCCGCTTAGGGCACCCCCAGATCTTGCCGCTTAGGGCACCCCCAGGACTTGCATCGGCCATGTCAACAATATTACAAATGTATTTTAGACTTGGATTAAGCTTGTAATATGATATGATTAGCAGCAGAACGAATTTGGTTAACACTCAACCAATCATACGTTTAAGTTGGAGCATTTTTCGTACACTTATTGTGGAAACAAAACGGAGAAAACAAAGGCAACATCAAGGTTTGTTTACCATTGCCATGCTTTTTCCTTTCTGATTTGACTAGACTTTCTTTAACTGTGCTGTTTTAATTATTTTCTTATCATTATATACCCCTGATTTTCCCTGACTTGCAGATCTGTGGCTCCGAAACTAGTGTAACTCTTCTCTGAGGCGGGTCTTGCTCCCTTTTTATTTATCCAGGCAATAATTTGGGGTTGATTTAGAGGAGGGGCCTTGTGAAGTGAGAGGATATGTGGTTGCCAAGGTTTTTGCTTATCAAGTTCAAAAAGAATTAGGAAACATAAAAAAAATGACTTAAGACACGATTAAAAAGCAGATGAATTGTATTTTCCTTTCCTCAGTTTTGTCTGGTGCAATGAGCTATATTATTTATATGATTTAAAACTAAAACAGATGAACTCCATAAAGACAATAATGATTAATACAGCTGCAATATCATTAGGAATTCTAAGACGGGGAGGTGAGGAGGTAACCAAACCTTGATCGAAAAAAAAGCACACCTACATATTTTATGAAGAAGAGGACATAAGCTGTGTTTCACTGAGTACTAATTTGCATCCTTAAAGCAGATTAAAACCTTAACTAATTTGTCTTTAATATCAGACCAAAAAGGTAATGACTCATAAAATCTGAGCTCTGGGTGAAAATTGGTTACACAAGTCTCATTTGGTACAAGATAAATTACAATCATTTGTTATCATTTAATGAAACATTTATTTTATACATATATTCAGATAAATCCAAATACACTTTAAATTGGAATTTTTTTGAAAAATGCTGGCAATTTGGAGACAATTCCTTTCATGATTATACACTTGTATCAAAAATGTATATTTTGTAACAAAAAATATTCTGGAAAAAAAAATCTATTTTTTATATTGATTCATTGACTCTAATTTTTCGGCAAAAAGTTTGTGTGTGAAGCAAATATTTTTACTGTTTTATAAACATGAAAAAAAAACAGTTTGATACCACATGCAAATATATAGGTGTCTACAGTAATTTATTTGAATTTCAGGGTAAACCAATACAATAGAGAACAATACAATACAATACAATACAAAACCGAGAATGGTTAAATATTTGAGTAGGTATTAAATATTTGTAATGGGTATTATCTCAATCAATACTAGAACTTGCATTTTTGCTGGCACTATATAAAGGGTCGACCTCTATTTTTTCTACCTAGGTGCAAGTGCAATAGACCCAACAACGTTGTCTTTTAAGTATCAAGGCCAGCATACTGATTATTTAGTTAGCATTGCTCTGTCTCCCCATCACCCGTAGGCTCCCAAGTGCTGACATAAAGCAGGGAGGCCATATGATGAAATGCACAGCACTGCTAAATAGTTAATGTACTAATCACTTTGCTTAGCATGCCAGACTTGTATTATGCTGGACCCTGTCCAGGAAAGATGCTGGGTGCAGGTATTTTTTCCTGCCTAGCAGGAAAAACTTAAATAATAAGCCTCCTTGCAAGCAATGGAGTTTACTTAAGAACTGAAAATGTTCAGTGAAATCAGGGTTGGCATTTATTCCTTGTTTATATGTGTGAGATATTCGGCAACATATATATTAATAAATGCCTATCGCTTATCAGAAACAGATTATATTGTCTCCTGATTAGGGACCAACCTAAATGCCTATACAGAGAGAATACAATTAAAACAGATAATGAAAATGTATAATCTGCACTTCATATAATTGCCCAGCATCAATAGGACATTGTCAGCCCCACATATGTGATCTTTATTGAAAATATGATCCGTATACCTTAAATAAGAAATAGAGACTACGTGCTGTTTATCCTAATACAATTACATAGCACGAATAGTCCCATATTCAATGTCTCAGTAACGAGCACTGTCCAAATGCTATCTATATTTTATTAGCATTCTTTTCTTTTTCTCTGTCTGATGACCTAAGATTGCGCAATCTCTAGTTACCATTTGAGAAAGTTAATACTGGGCATATGACATCTTTTTTGAGCTCTTTGTGACAGTCACAATTGATTTGCCACAATTACCACAGAGAATGTATCGAATTTATATCACAATTGGAGAACTCAATTCTCCCCAGTGAGTGTTTTTAATACACGTTTTCTGTGTTTATTTTGTGGTTTTTAATATTTCACATTTGTTTATTTGGCCAGATGGTGCCTTTCCTGTAGTTGAAAGAGGACAATGTTCTGCAAGTGTCTTCTTGAGATTAATAAGATATAAGTAATATTCTGCATATTATTCATAAAAATAAAACAAGTAAAGGCAATACAGAGCTTTCAAGGAAATATAAGGTTATTGATGGCAAATATAAGACATTATGTTCCCATAAGAAAACCCGTATAGAAACCTGACCACACAAGTGGTGGAACGATTGACTATGTTTTACAAGCTACATTTATTGAATTCAGACCTTTGTTGAAGTGCCTCCAACTTTTCAAGCAGTCCTGGATCATTTGTGACTTCAATGACTATATTCGTGTCAGTAATGCTCTCCATTAGATCCTAAAACAACCACAATATATTGTATATATGCATATATTAAACACACATACAAACACAAATATATACAAGTAATAATTTAAAAAAAACATATTGTTAGGGACCTACCTTAAAATCTAAATCTATTTCTTCGAATCTTCTGGCATCCTCTGGAAGTTGGTTTCTAATATCTTCCGAGTTAGCAAATATACTTTGCAAGTGAGCCCAAGTTTTCTGCACTTCCAACCAGACAGAGATCACCAGATCAGAGACCATTAACTTCTTCTGCCACCGGCTCACCTCCACCGAGAAAAAATCCACATATTTGCTCATCAAAATGTTCTGTAGCTGTACCTGGGTAGGTAATCCAAAATATATGTTTGAACGAGATGGAAATACTCTCAAAAGCTTGCTAAATCTGCAATAAAATAAGTATTTCTGTAAAATTCCCCATACCGTGACAGAATGTGAGATGTTTTAAAGTGTGCCCATTGCTAATATAGGGGCAGACCTTTTGTGAGCTAAAACAACATTTATGAGAATGGATCAGATCGATTCACTAGGGCTAGTGACAATATCAATAGATTTTCATAGTGAAACGCTATGTGGCATTGTCATGAATTTTGCATGATCACACACAATGACTGCTTTCAATTGAGTAAGTGACACGTACACTTCAATCTATTTAAGGTCTATATAACCTGCTAATCTACAGACAAGGTGGCAGGAAAGGTATCCTACTTGCTCCAAGCTGTACCTTTTGAGTCATACCCCGTGTACCCTACTCGCCTTCCTTTCTAATGTCTGCACTATCCATCTTTTCTCTTTGCCCACCATCGTATTGTTGTCACTTATCACCACCCAGGTCCAGTCATCCAATTCCTTGACAATTCAACCGACTGGTTCAAATATTTCCTATCCTTTTAACCTACCTACTGTCATACTTGGTGATTTTGACATTCCCACTGACAACCCCACTGTTTCTGCCACTACAAAACATCTTTCACTTATTTCCACCTTTGATCTTTCCCTTTGGACTTCATATTCCCTCCACTGTGGCAGGCACTCCCTTGACCCAGTCTTCTCCTCTACAGCCATCAAATCATCTATGAGAAGGCGAATGATTGCTTAGGAAGGAGTCCCCACCCGCCTTCTTCTGAAAACCACGGGGTAAATGTATTAAGCAGAGAGTTTTCCGGCGGGTTTGAAAAAACAATCAGATTCTAGTTATCATTCATTTAGTACATTCTACAAAATGACAGCTAGAATCTTATTGGTTTCTATAGGCAACATCCCACTTTTCAAACCCGCAGGAAAACTCTCAGCTTGATACATTTACCCCCAGGTATTCAGTCACATGACCAAAGTTCAAGATACCTGCCTGCTCGCTAGGAAGTGTCATTAAAAACCGAATGGCCAGCGTGTAACAGGAAGAGAATGCAACAAGGCTCACCTACAACCAGCGCATATCACAGCACAAAATAAATGCTTATTTAACCCTTAGTTTTTCCACTAATATATATTTATTGATCTAGAGTCTCCACCCTTTCACTCATAAAAATCTCCACCAGAGATTGTGTGTTGGGCTCAGATGTTGCATTAGTAGTTGATTATCCTTCTGTGCCCAGAGCCAATTAAAGTTCAGAGAAGGAGAATCAACCATCGTAGTTAGTAACTAATGAATATGCCAGTGCTTAGAAACTCTGATAATTGATGAGAAGCAGCACAAGAAGGTATGGTGTGCCCTGGGATGAGTAATGTTGGAGATTGAGTATATGAGTAATGTATAACATTGAGTTAGACAGCTATATAATATTGGTCAGTGGGGCTATATAATATGCAGTATATTTGGGGGCTGTTAAATATGTTGGGCCATTGGAGGCTGAAATATGATGGTAATTTGGTGGTAATATAATGTGCAAACACAAACTAGAGTCTATTTTGTCAGAAGCCAATTAACTAACCCGTATGTTTTTGGGATGAAACTGGAGCACCCAGAGGTAACCCACGCAAACAAGGGGAGACCATACAAACTCCACACAGACAGAGCCCTGGTCAGAATCAAACTCCTGACCACAACGATGTAAGTCAGCAATGCTAACCACCGTGCCAACATAATATCCATTAAGAACCAAAAGCAAGGAGCTTTGGATGGTTGCTTGGAAATATAACAGTAATTTTACTTTGTCATAATCATAATCAACTATGTGCAACAAACAACTAAACTAAATCAAGATGCCACAATCCCTCCCAACATAAAACTACAAAATAAAGTTCTCTTTAAAGCAAGTAAGTTTGGACTTTGCCAAAGTCGACAAAATACTCCCTACTGTTGTAAGCGAAACTCAAATTAGGGTTGTATTGAATTGCTGATCACAGAGGTCCATTTTCTGCGTTCTAGGACCTATGAATAGTGTGGTGCTCAAGAGACAAATTGCATGCTAAAAAAAGAGAACTGCAAAACAAGTGAAAAAATTCTAACTGCTTAAAAAACACACTCATTTGTTCAAAGCGGCCACTCACAATGGAACTGATGGCTGTATTCAGCTCCAAGCCATCAGCAGAGCAACTTTACTCTGATTCTTGATTCTTTATTCAAACCAAACAGGGGCAGAAGCAGTTGGGCATACTTAAGCAATAAGGCACCACAGGCAAGCACTTTCCTATAAGTGTCCCTGCACTTTGTGCATGTTGTCAAGCGGCACAGCTGGGTCCAAGCGCCTTCATAAAATTACAATATTTTTAAGAAACCTCTACATTCAGTCACTTATTTTCTTTAAAAAAGCAAACTTTGTCTTCATATATATTCAGCAATAGTCTCAAATATGCAACCAGAGCAACAGCATATTTATTTAATTCAGGTAGAAACAAACTTCTCATAATCTTGCTGTAAACTTTAGTTGATATTATGTGTTTAGTGGCCAAGTTTTCACAACAAATTAATTGTGGTTTATAAAGATCACAATCTTGAAAGAACGATGTTTCAACAATGCAGGACAGGCTCTGTAGAGCATATATACTAAATGCATGCAAAATAAAACCAGACAAAACAACCAATAGAGCACAACATTACTCACAATGCAGTAAAATGATAATAATAATTTTATTAAATATACATCTCTAGCAAAGAAATGCAATATTTTATTTGTTTGTTCTGCTTTTTGTAGTTCCATTGATCAAATCTAGCTTTTAACCAACAGTGAATACACTAACTTCACTCAAGCATTTGCATTAGGGTGAATATGACTTTGTGGGGCATATTCAATTAGCTTTTCGGTCCGTGATTACGCACGGCCGCGCGTGTAAAGTGACAATATGGTACCGCAAAATCATGGAGTTACCTTCACAAGCCTATGGGGTATGCACGGAAATCTACAATGTTGCGGTATCGGGACTCGTGCAGCCGCGCTTAATTGCGGACCAAAAAGCTAATTGAATATGTCCCTATAAGTTAATCACAAAAATGCAAACATTTCTTGAACATTAGGCCAATCTCTATTTTACAGTACATTTGAGCAATATTCACATGAAGCACCATGTATAATTTGAGTCCATGAGCCTGATTCATTAGGGAAAGAAAGGCAAAAAAGTGAGTTTTCTCCTGGACAAAACCATTTTACAAAGCAAGGAGTCCATATTAGTTTATTATTTTGCACATAAGTTAAATACTGGCTGTTTTATCATCTAGCACACAAATACTTGATAGCTTTATTTTACACTGACATTTAAAGTTGATGTAGGACATGCCCTACCCCAACTATAAATTTGTCCCCACATTTTAAATTTACCTCCCCCTCCAATACAACATGGTTTTGCCCAGATGCAAAGTTACTCATTTTTTTTGCTTTCCTTTCTTTAATGATTCAGGCCCCATATGTTTTGCTTAGTGTCTATGGTTTGTCCTGATTCAACCAAATTAAGCAAGTCCTGATGTGATATATCATTATGCAGATTCAGGGAGGCAGCAATAAATTTCAAGCAATGTAGAACAGAAAATTCTAACATTAATATTAATTATTTTACCTTTGATACATTAGAACCTTATTTCACCTGTATTAGTAATTTTGTATATTCTTATATTTTAGATTATTTTGTTTGCTGGTGGTAAACCCCATGAATAACAGCAACGCTATTGGGCTACATCAGGGGACTCCTAATCTACGGGTCAGGACACAAAACATGGATTGCCAGTGCCAAATAGCTACCTGTGTGCCAGTTTGCTTTAGTAGCCTCCATGGTGTATTAACTACTAATACATGTTTTAATATAAATATTTAGTACATGCCCCCATTTCCTTCACTACCATCATTTTTACTATCATATGCTTAATTATAAAGTAAGTAGTGTTTTCTGTAGCTAAATGATTGAGAGTAGCATATAACCTACTTCTCTCATTTAGGGTAATTCCACTATCCACATGGGTCTAATCTGTGTGCATTACTGGCAATTCCATGAAAACAAATGTGCAGTCTGTAGTGACAGCTCTACAAACTAAAAATTTGACACTGTTGCAATGAGCATCTTAAGATTTATAAATCATTTTGCATATATTTAGTTCTGTACATATAAAACACTTGGTAAATGCTATGAGCCAATTTATGGAGGGGATCTCCCCTGTACCTGCTCTTTAACCTGGCTGTTCCTCCAATGATACCATACTTCCTGTTCACACCTCCAAATATTAACATAGGTAGGCAGAAAAATAAGAAATTGTTACCTGATTGTCTTCAAGCGTCTCTATGAGGTTTTCATCGGACTTTAGTAATACCGTTCCAGTGGCCGGATGCTTCTCATAAGAAAACTGCATAGTGCTCCAAGTGTGGTTCATCTCCACAAGGACCTGAGTCAATAAGTTTGTAGGATTGCATTATACTTTTTAGGGCTCTGATTATGTTATTGTCAATATAGATTGATTGATTGATGATTTTCTGTATTTGACTATAAGAGATCATTTACAATGCAGTGCATCAAAAGCTATTTTTTTTCCTTGATGTGACATCATAATCTTAGCTTCTCTAGCCAAACTTTGGAAGCCAAAATGGCAGCTTTTGGGTTACACTATTAGATAAGGTTGCTCCTGATTGCTAATCAGGAGCAGCTGTAAAAATTTATTTTATGTACAGAAAACATTAATAGCACCCTAATAAATGTATTTTATGGTAAAAAAATAAATAAATGAAAAGAACATTTTTTTTAAAAAAAAGTTTTGTCTTTAATGACTATATTATTAACAGGCGACATTAACAGAATAGATTTCTTTTTCTGTGCATTTTTTTGGGACGTTATGCTTCACACATGTATTAGGTGTATCCTGCAGTATATTGTCTGCTAGAACAGAGCAGACCTAGACCCATATTCATTAACAGATGTATCTCTACACCTGCTCCTTGTTAAATATGGACATGCGTATGCCTGGTTTACGGTAGTTTTGCATGCCTTAATGAATGGGGCCCTTAGACTCTCTTCCAGGGAAACAAGCATTAGAATACTATTTTTGACCACACGTTAGAGGTCAGTAATCATTATCACTAATAGGTTTTCCTATATAACTGTCACATGATTAGTTTAGATGTTATTAAGCATGATATATTATTTGTACATTTATGTCTTCCAGAAATTTTTTAAAAATGTTATAGGAATTGATTCCCTGCCAGACAATAGCAAAACAGTGATCCCACCCATGGCAAACCTCAGTATTACACAGCGGTGCCCCCTATTTCCTTTTTACACAGATTCATCAGATTAGACAGTCACACGTGTCAATGCCGAGAGGGTTGTGGACAATTCACAATTCCCACCATTCTGCTAGTCTTTATGGGTAAACTGTTTAACAGTGTTAGGCTTGTGGTACATGAACACCCGCGTACTTCAGCCACACAGTGTTAACACCGGCAGCATTCATACAGCGTATCAGCGGCGGAATTTGGTGCTTACACTGCCTGCTATCTGCAAATAAAACATGAAAGCTCTCAACTCATGTGTTACCAACCTTCAGCTTGCTTCGGTCCTTACAACTTTTAATGTACAAATAGATTAATGTAATTTAAGCATTTCATTTTTACTGCAGAAATCACTTTTGTCTTTTACTTCTTTCACTTTTATCACTAACCTTTTCTATTGCCATCTCCTTCACAGCCTTGTCCACAATGTTCTTTACCTCATCCTCCACCCTATGTAGTTGCAGGGCCAAGAGATCCCCAAGGACAGTTTCTTCATTCATTACAAATCTTACCTTAGAGACAAAACACAGTGTAAAGACAGGCTGTAAAGTAGTAACAGAGGAGCAGTAAGTAAATGTTGAAATGTACCCCGGTCTTGCTCATTAGCTGCAACCAATGTCTCATGCGGACAGCAGGGTTCTGTAGTTCATTTACTGCTCTAAGTGAAGTTATGAGATTTTTAACAGTGGACTCCAGACCCAAGTAGACGTCCCAGGTTCTTATCTCTTTGTCTAGTGTCTTTGTTTCCTAAAAATGCAGATATGAGGCAATTCAATTAAAAAAAAAGCAATTGGAAAGCTAAAGAAAATATACTCCAATATTCTATATAATGATCGACACAATCTAGCACGCCTCTAACTTGATTCTAAGATCTGTCACAAAATAATTATTTACTTATACTGGTAGATACCTTATAAGATGTACGGACTGACATATTTGCCAAATCATTTCAGAAAAATTGAGAAAGCTACTTTAGTTCCGCTTTGAGTGCACCATTCTCCTTTACATAGCAGGGCCAGAATTTTCGTAAGCTGAATCAATAGTCACGAGAACGCATTCTATCAATTCACTAGGAGCCACAATCTCAGTGTTGTTATTTACTAACACGTCTAAAGTCACATCATATTATTATGCAGAGCTGAACATTGATTGGATCACGATACATGAATAATATACAATGACATGACACAGATAGTAAAAGCATAAAATCTAAGGGGTGTGGGAAACAAATGATACATAAGGTACTGGATAAACAGTTGTAGCTGGTTGTGACTATAGCATGCTTAAGGCACAAGCTTTATCAGCTACCACGGAGAGCAGCCATTGGCGACTGATGTTTTTGTGCAACCTCTGGTGCTGTAGTGTTGTTGGAATGGAATGCTGCTGTCACGGCTGCCACTGACGGCGGATAAATTCTTAGAATCAGACTCAGAGAGGCCTTGACCTATAGGAAGCCACCATTGACATAGAGAGCTACACCAGATGGTAGACAAGAGGTATCCAGAGGATATTCAAATGGTCGAGGGAGGTAACCTACCAAGATAAACAGAGATAGGCTGAAGTCGGGACAGGCAGCAAGCAAGAGAGGTTCAGTATCCAAAGCCAAAGGCTAAGCCTTCCCTGTCATTTAAACTAATGGGGGGCCAATAAAATTGTTCAATCAGGAATTAAATAATTTCATGGATTATATTTGAAAAACTTTAAAAAAAAAGTATTATATTGTTAGCAGTTGTTATTTTAATTATGATCAAAGTTATTTGCGTTCTGATGTGAAATCATTGTACATATGCATGTGCGCAAACTTCATTCTGTTACATATGTCTGCATATTGAAAGCACTGTTTATGCAGAGCGTATTTCCACCCCTATTCAATTCATAAGGTATCTTAAGAAACCTTTTGAATGGAATACGGACGGAATTATGCACAAGTTGCATGCTCTTGGAACTTGCATTGCAAAGTCCTCTTTGGTTGGAAATGATTTTAAATAAGCAAATGAGGGGCCGTTGTTTATATCATCTCTTACTGTGTATTTACAGTGATGCTCATCCAGAAATTAATTTATGCATTGTGTTCAGAGCCAACTTGGAAGAGCTTGGATTGGCGAGGGTGAGAAACAAAGCAGCCTAGTAGCCAGCGGCTTTTTACTCTTCCCTTTGCCAGCAATGGATCTCCTCTCGTCTTTAACCATTTTTAAGAGTTTTCATGCAGACTGTAGTTGCCGATAATTGACCGGGCGTCGGGGGAGGGGGGGCTCCTGCGCATGAAGCCCCTGATCAAGTTTATAAACCTTACTACTAGAAATCATATTGCCAAAAATGTACCTTACATGTAGTGAGTAATACAAGTCATACAGAAGATGTCTCCTTTGGAAAAAAAACCTTTAAACTTTGTGGATAAAATGATAAATTAACAAATAATGAGGACTTGGAATAATTATGCACATTAGGTTGTCTTATTATTAATTTATTTAAAACTGACGTGTTTAAGAACTACAATTCGTATTTTCTACATGGGGTAGATATTCAATTATTTATTACAGGGTAACTCACACAGCAGTTTAATTAGATTAACATTTTTATTATTTATTCTGTACTGTATAATTCACAGAACAATTTGCTATTTTTATCATTATACTTACATGTGTAACTAGATATTTACTTAAGAAATACGCATTAATGTTCTCAAAATATTTTCAGGAAATATGTAGAAAAAATTCAATAAAAAAAAAAATTAATTAAAAAAAATGTTATCCAATGATGAATAGAATCAATGCATATGTTAACTAAAACATTGTACACATATATAACATTGTTGATATTTTATAAATATTCATTATCATAACTATTGAAATTCTAATTTATTGTGTGTTAACGATATCATTGGACCAGTCTGCAAATCTTCTTTACAATACTGAGAGGAATCAATGTTCTCAGGTTACACAATATTAACACCAATATAGCACATTCTTTTCCATTTTGTCACCTGAACTTAAAAAGCTACAAATAATTACTAAGCAATTAGCAGAAGGATTATATAAGTGGATCCTCTCACATAATTCTTAAGTGGTACTTCTTTGAATCATCCTTTAAAAAGACTGGAGTGTCATTATGACGACAAAGCATCTCTTTAAAGAGAAAATATTCTGCTTTTTGATATTAAACTGTATTCTGTCAAAAAAAAGCTGACAAAATCTCTTTACATCCTATGGGGAAGAGGTATCATCATCATCATCATTATTTATTTATTTATATCGTTTCACTAATTCAGCAGCGCTGTACAGAGAACTCACTCACATCAGTCCCTGCCCCATTGGGGCTTACAGTCTAAATTCCCTAACACAAACACACAGACAGACAGACTAGGGACAATTTGTTAGCAGCCAGTTAACCTATCAGTATGTTTTTGGAGTGTGGGAGAAAACCGGAGCACCCGGAGGAAACCCACGCAAACACGAGGAGAACATGCAAACTCCTCACAGGTCGGGAATTGAACTCATGACCCCAGTGCTGTGAGGCAGAATTGTTAACCACTTAGCCACCGTGCTGCCCCACTCTGTATCTGAATGTTTAAAGATATGTAGTAATGTACATTCTATCTATGGAGTAGAGCGTCACCGTATATGATGTTTAGTTATTACACATAACTGGAGCAGTCAGTTTTGGTGCACAGAGGCTGGAACAGATCAGCGCTAATTATCAATCTTGTTACCATGGCAACATTTGCACCTAACTCTAAATAAGAATCATTTGATTCAAGTCTGAATGCAAATTAAGCATAATGGGAAGGGAGGTGGCTCATGGGCAATGAGGCACTTTACAGCTAGGCAGCCTTTTGGGGGCGTGACCATATCCCACATAGTGATGTGCCCCACCCCCATCCCACTGTCGGGCCCTTGCAAGAGGGGAGGTATGACTCAAAGGGCTAGATTTACTAAGCTGCGGGTTTGAAAAAGTGGGGATGTTGCCTATAGCAACCAATCAGATTCTAGCTTTGATTTATTTAGTACCTTCTACAAAATGACAGCTAGAATCTGATTGGTTGCTATAGGCAACATCCACAATTTTTCAAACCTGCAGCTTAGCAAATCTAGCCCCAAGTCACTTTCCATTTTGAGTGTATGGAGCGCATTAAAGATACATTACCAATTAAGTGTCGGAACAATTCTGTTGTGGCTTTTCGGCTTACACTTCACATACTGTGATACAAACCACATAGTCCTAGGAAAAGTCACTGCATGGATCAGCCGCCGGGCTCCAGGGAGGGGAACGAACAGGTTAGGTTATAGGTAATAATGCAGCTTTAAGTTACTCCAGCCCCAGAGGAACACATTGCACATGATGCCTATGCACTATTTATTTTTATTTCTTCACTTCAGAAGTGAGGACTGCTGTGTCTCCCTCAGTATATGCAGTACATAGCATCTAAAGAAAAATACAACATTGTAAAAAGTAAAGTTTATTGTCCTCTAAGTAGGATCTGTGATTTTCAAACTATTACAGTGGTGACTGTAGAACATCAAATCTGGAATTATGCAGCTAAACGTGTTATGAAAACATAAAGGAACTGTGATCATCTTCTTTCCTATGCTCACCCCAAAACACATTGCCGGGGTCTACTTTCTGTCTACACTATAAGTACCAGCATGTATCTTCTTCCTGGAAACACTGACATTATACCAGAAATGTCAGCAGGAGGAGATAGATTTAAAAAGGCAAATAACTTGTATTGTTCACATATGCACTGAAAAAATTCTAAACACTAATGTAAATGTACATACACTTTAGATGCATTTTAGTAATGGCCTTCCATGCATTTTGTGTGGACTTTTGTTTGTATACTTTTACTACTACAATCTATTTTAGTGCACTTGCATAACGAAAACAAAACGGAACTAAAAATAAAGAGAAAACTATGTTAAGAATTAAAAGTCTACATAGAACGATCTTAAATATTAAAGATGGCTGCCAAGAAGCAATGGAATATCTTATATATTTAGTATTCCTCACACATCCTCTGATTCATCACCCACTCCGCCCTTACACTTCACCTCCTAGAGATACTGGACAGGGGGCGGGGCACAGTGGATCGCATCATTTTGCCACCCGCGTGCGTGTCGAAATCAATATTTTGTTGCAGGAGTGGGGCCAAAATGATGTAGTTCACAGTGAATCACGCCAGTGAATCGCGCCAAAATGATGTCATTCACAGTCAATCGGCTACCATTCTGCTCACTTCACTCGTAAGTGGGCAGAATGTGAGAGAATTTCCTGCTCTCCCGTGAGTCCAGGAGACCTACCCGGATTCCGGGAGTCTCCCGGACATTGCGGGAGCGTTGGCAAGTATAAAATAGATAGATAGATAGATAGATTTCTCCAAAATATTTTGTTCTCAATATAATGTCCCTTAAAAACACAGACAGAATGTTGTACACATGTTCGAGTTGGTCAGAGCGGATGATACAAATTATTAAAACCTTCACCTTACATGTATAATTGATAATGGCAAATCTTTCTTTACCTTTGCAAACCTTCTCAGCTCCATATCCATTTGTTCAACGTTTATCTGTTTCCATGGTGTTTTCATCCAGTCTCTAATGCTCGTCTAATAAAAAAACACAAATTGTAACTTTCTGAATAAACTGTAAAATGTCATAAGGTGGCATGTAATACACTGCACTCACTGGTTACCTAACATCAAACTGTGTCAGCCCATTAATAAAACCACAAAGATAATATTATGTCGCCCTATTGCAACATTTTCATTCCCTTTCAAATCCCCATATCAATCAGAATTGAAAGGAGTTGAAGACTTAGATATTCACTTTCAAAGGAAATTGTTCAACATAATGATTTTACATATGTAATACCTCTGAGGACTGCACATGACATATGTTTCTGTGTATGTTACTGCACCGATACTCTTTCAAATACCAGGTTGTTTCATTCTTATTTCTAAATTCTTTATTTATGTACTTTATAATATTTAGGGGCATATTCAATTAGGTTTGGTGATCGCAATTACTAGCGGCTGCACAAATCCCGTTGTTGTAACACTGCATATTTCCGTGTGCACCCTATAGGGTTGCAAAGGGAAATCCACGATGTTGCAGTACCATATGTAACTTTACACGAGCAGCCGTGCAAAATCGCGATCACCAAACCGAATTGAATATGCCTTTAGGGGTTCAATTTATAAAAAGGGCGAAGTAGTTTTTCGCCATAAAATGGCCATTGCATAACTTATGAAGGGTTTAACGCAGGAGAAATCATAGAGATCACATGACTCCTGCCATAACCCATTTAATGTTTATTGACACAGACCCCATATCAGGGGTGGACTGGGCCGGACAAAAGAAGATTATTTTGGGCCGGTCCCTACAGAATAGGTGGCTGGCCCCTACCCCTCCCTCCCACTCTGTGTGCTGTTCTTGTAGTCACATGGGAAGCGCACCAGCTGACTGGTGCCGTCCGATGTGTGAAGAAGAGATGAAAACTTGTTGCCGACGCGCCAAGATAGAACCAGGTAAGTGAGGGGGGTTCAATAGCAGTATGTGTGTGTGTCAGCATATGAATGTAGTGTGTGTGTGTGTGTCAGCATATGAATGTAGTGTGTGTGTGTGTGTGTGTGTGTGTGTGTGTCAGCATATGAATGTAGTGTGTGTGTGTGTCAGCATATGAATGTAGTGTGTGTGTGTCAGCATATGAATGTAGTGTGTGTGTGTGTCAGCATATGAATGTAGTGTGTGTGTGTCAGCATATGAATGTAGTGTGTGTGTGTGTCAGCATATGAATGTAGTGTGTGTGTGTGTGTGTGTCAGCATATGAATGTAGTGTGTGTGTGTGTGTGTGTGTGTGTGTGTCAGCATATGAATGTAGTGTGTGTGTGTCAGCATATGAATGTAGTGTGTGTGTGTGAGGGGGCAGCATATGAATGTAGTGTGTGTGTTAAGGGGAAGCATATGAATGCAGTGTGTGTGTGTCAGCATATGAATGTAGTGTGTGTGAAGGAGCCAACAAATGAATATAGTGTGTGTGAGGGGGCCAACAAATGAAAGTAGTGTGTGTGAGGGGCCAGCATATGAATGTAGTGTGTGTGAGGGGACAGCATATGAATGTAGTGTGTGTGAGGGGACAGCATATGAATGTAGTGTGTAAGTGTGTGTGTGTGTGTGTGTGTGTGTGTCAGCATATGAATGCAGTGTGTGTGAAGGAGCCAACAAATGAATATAGTGTGTGTGAGGGGCCAGCATATGAATGTAATGTGTGTGAGGGGACAGCATATGAATGTAGTGTGTGTGTGAGGGGCCAGCATATGAATGTAGTGTGTGTGAGGGGGCCAACAAATGAATGTAGTGTGTGTGAGGGGGCCATTAAATTAATGAAGTGTGTGAGGGAGGGGAATCTTAATATAATGTGGGAGGTAGGCTATAACTTATTAAAAGACTTTACAGATTTCTTATTCTATCGAATATATACCAATGTCTTTTAATAAGTTATTAATAAAATTTAATTTCTTATTTAAACTAGCCCCATGAGTGTCCCAGTACACATATTATTTTCTCTTTTCTTTAGTGTTTTACTTATTAAATGTGTACGCTATTAATTTAATGTCAGGGCTAGTTGGAGGGAAATAGATCTATTTATCAAATGTGAATAATATTATTTTAATGTTGGGGCTGGACGGAGGCCTAATTATAAATCATGGATTTGGTCTGACTGGTACAATAGTTGGGAGGTATGTCTTGCTTCACACTGTACTACTCATGAAAGCAGAACTGCGTACACCTAATTGTAGTGCACATTGTATTGTCTGTGTATTTGTCTAAAATGATAATCATGTTACATCGTAGGGACCCCCCTGTCTAAAGTACACTCTGGCCACCCAGCTCTGGGCCAGGGTGTCAGATTGACACCTAGTGCTCTGCTCATCCCAGTAGCACCCCTCATATTATTTGTTTTAGGCTAACTCTAAAACAAATAACAACCTTATTAGTATATAGTGCAACGCAAAAAAAGCCCTTTTGCTGGCAAAAACATCAGTGGGTGTATTTACTAAACTGCTGGTTTGAAAAAGTGGAGATATTGCCTATAGCAACCAACCAGATTCTAGTTATCATTTATTTAGTACATTCTACAAAATGACAGCTAGAATCTGATTGGTTGCTAAAGGCAACATCTCCACTTTTTCAAAACCGCAGTTTAGTAAATATGCCCCCAGGTTTTTAAAGCAAAAGGGCTTTTTGCATTTTCATTAATCATCCCCAATGTTCAGTACTGTAATAGAACATTATTATATAATCTATTGCTATATGATTTATACCCCCATATAATCAGCCAGGTATGTGTAAAAATAAATACAAAAAATAAAGTCCTGTAGGGAGAAGGAACATAGAAAATAAAATGCAATATAAAGTGAGGTTTGTTTATTGCTGCATTATTTGTTTTCATTATTTAAGATTTATCAGTTAGAATAATAAAGTATCACTGGCGTAAGCAACACTACAATAGCCTTTTTTATATTGATAAATATATGTTGTATAGAAAACCCACTTTTAGGGTGAGCCGATACTTATGGGCCAGTGAAATGTGTTTGCCCCCTGGCTAAAGTCTACCAGCCCCTACCCCATATATCAATATGGGGTCTGCAAAATTCTCCAATTTCAATGTACAGGGAGATTCAAAAGTCGCAGTACACCCTTTTATTTCAAAAACTCTACAGGAAATTGGGAAAACTGAATACTCCAGTAAGGTATGGGTGACGTGGTCTATCTTTTACGGTATGTACCAAACATGGGCGCCATCTTGAAATCGGCCAATCGGCCCAATTCCTGTAGAGTTTTTGAAATAAAAGGGTGTACTGCGACTTTTGAATCACCCTGTATTAAGCTTTGCGTTCCGCAGCATGGCAATGCCGTCTCAGGATGGCGTTACCTGCCATTTTCCATTGAATTCAGTGGAAGCCTCCCCAGCCTCACTGGATCCCTCACCCCTGGAAGTGATATGCGCATAGCATTTACCGGTACAACAAACAAAATGAAAACAAGGTTATAAATTCTAATACAATCTAATTTGTAAGCAGAGAAATACAAAGCAGAGAAAATATATTTAACCTTTCATCCCTATTCATCCCTTCATCCACCCCTACATTTTTTAGCATGAAGGCAACACTTGCCATTTACCACAGTATACCCCAGTATAATTGTGATTAAACAATCATGCTATTTTTAAAGCTATTTTGTGCAACATTCTGGCCAGGGTTATAGCAGTGTGCTACTTGTTTGATAAATTATATCATTTTGCAAAACCATAAAGAATACCACTTAGTTGGAGTTTTAAGTCTATAAAAACGGATACCACCTTCCTCTCCGCTGGAGAGCATCTGGAGGGCTTACAGCTGCACCGCCTGAATGTCAGGTGGTCAGCTCACTGTCAGTTCGGCCATACATGTGCATAGATGTCTATGGCCAAATCAGAAAGATCAGGACATTTAGCACTCGAGCTGTTCAATCAGATCTGATGGAGCTCCGTTAGCATGGTCAGAAGACGTCCACATAAACTATGTGTAGTCTGCATGAAACAAGGGAAATGAGAACTGACAACTGATAAAAATCCATTAGGTACAGTGAAATCTTGCTAGTATAGTCGGATCATCCTTTAGGCAACCTAGGTTCCTGCCAGGGCCCAGTGGGCACTGAGTGGTCTAGATTACCATAACTCATTTTTATGTTTTTTTGTGGATTTTTTTGACAAACCAGAGGGGAAGGAGGCCCAGACCGGTATGTTACTTAGGGTCCCATAGGTTCTTAATCCATTCACTGCTTGCTTGATGTAGTTTAACCAGCTGGTGTGTATGTCCATATAATTGAACGGAGTGGGTTTTATTGAACAATGGATACAGATGGTGTGCTATAGTGCAGCTAGATGTTTGGTTGAGCAGCAGTTGGGAGGAAGAAAAGAGTTAATTAAGTAACAGGAGATGATATGAGTAGCTAGGATTGAAGGAGAGGGACCAGAAAACGGTTATAACAGAGAATTATAAAAATAAAGTCAATGGAATTGGCGTGGATTTGGAATTGTGTGTTTAATTGGTTGAATGTGTGGGAAAATTTATAAGAATGAGATATTCTCCCATTGGAGAGCAAACAATTCTACCCAATATGGATCGCCACTCCCACTGAATGCATGATATGCAGTGTGTGTACAGGCGCAGTGGGTGTACCTCTCCTCCCATAAGAAGGAACCGTTAAATCCTTTGTATGTTCCAATATCTCCTACATTAATATAGACGATGACATGTTTATCATTTACCAGTGTTGGCTAACCTGTGACACTCCAGGTGTTGTGAAACTACAAGTCCCAGCATACCCTACCAGCAATAAGCTGCTATATATTGGCAAAGCATGCTGGGACTTGTGGTTTTACAACACCTGGAGTGTTACAGGTTAGCCAACACTGTCATATACTATCCATGAATGCCAGGCTAATCTCAGACATTATCCATGTATCTGGAATTACCCATACATTTCATACAGATTATTTTCCTCCTAGATTTTGTTTAATCAGAATTGTTCATATTGATTTTGTTGCCGAGTGTAGCTGGGCCTATCCTCTCTGTAAAAAGAAAATTCTCGCTAGCAATGCAATTTCACACCAAGGTAATGACTTTGCAATTATAGTAATGATGAAAAGCAAATAGCCAAACTTATCAACGTCCATGTTTAATTGGCCAGAGCATGTTGATGTCAACTAATTTAGCAGAGTCTCGGGAGCAACCATTGCCATGTAGTTTATTAATTGGTGTAGATTAGACATGAGCTAATTGAGTGACCTGTTTGTGGGTCATGGAAAACAGAACAGAACTGTGTGACAGCAGCGTTGTAATACATTGGTTTCAAAATGGCTCCCTTCTCACCTTATACAATAATAGAAATGTATGTATTGTGTGAAAAATGTATATATTGCATGATAATGTATGTATATGGATGACTAACTCTATTCGGCTATGTTTAGTAAAAAAAAAATGAAATGATGTCTATCCTACTTTGTAAAGATTGATAATTGTAGGTTCGCACATTAATTGTAATATCTTGGGCACTTTTACTCAACCTACGATCATTGCGTTGCAAGTTGCTACATGATAAACAGGACATACACTAAAGGGGGCAGTAGTGGTTGCTGACTATAGTGAGAGGACTGGAGATAGCATAGTTGGTGTCAGGTGTGTACCTAGCCAGTCTGATGCCCGAGGTGGTAACCCTTATATAAACTATCATAAACTTACCAGATCCTAAAATAACTAGTGTAACTGGTTAAACAGAAATATGAGTTAGGCCACTTACACAGGGTGTTTATTTTAAGCGATTTTTATGCTGATAGTTACAAAAAACGTTAGCTGAATGGACCTGTAATGCTTAGTAAAATATAATGGAGATCTATGAGATCATTCATTAAATACATAGTACACTATGCTGCAGAGAGGCTTTAAGTACATGCATATAATGCTCCCTTAAAAGCAAGGACAATATTAAATATGTTAATACAGGACCACCGCTTTTACAAGAAACCACTGTACATTCCAATTAAATAACCAACTAGAAAAAGAAAAAAAGAAACTCTGGTAGCGTATTTACCAATCTACACAACATAATAACAAACAACAAAGTTTATAAAATCTTAATTTATTAATTACAATAAAAAAAAATCTAAAGAAGTCAACAGCTATAATCTAGACAAAATAATTAAATTCACATTGGCTTGTGGGTATCCTAATAAATTAAATCTGCAAGGCCATTACATCATAACTCCATACCTATAGTACCCTACAATTAACATATATGAATATATTCATATATAGACAGTGAAATAGATGTTAACGGAAGAGGTGAAGTAACAGAGGGGGCAATATTATGGAAAGTTGAAGAGACACGAGATATATGAGCGAAAATGTAAGTACACAAAGGAGACAGGAGAGAGATATGGGAACACAGGTGGCGTTAGGGAAAGGTGAAGTAACATGGGAGACATGAGGAAGAGGTGGCTGAACACTGGGGAAAGGTAATTGTACACAGGAGGGGTGGGGATCACTGGACGGATAACTTTCCAATATTTAATATATTTCGTATTCTAATATATAGTGTTAAAAAGCATATAAACATTTAACCAGGGCTGGCTCAATATAATTTGTGGCCTAAGTTTAATTTTAAATTGTGGTAAATAAATCCTTATAATTTACATTGGCAACTTGAATTTGTTTTTATAGGATGATCTTTTGGTCAAACTTAATGTTCCATACTGTGATAAGACAGAGTTTTACAGGGAGTATTATATGAAAAAATAGTCACAGTATACCGTGCATGGCATGGCATATGGTTAAATATTTCTGCATGTATGGAATAGGAAAAAAAGGACATAAGTATTATATACTCCCCTTATATGACAGTTCCTTATTTTCACCATATCCTAGCAACTGCCCTTGATCAAGTAGCTCCAGCGACTCTTCATACTCCACGTAGACTTCGTTGTCAACCATGGCACACTAAAGTAACACGAACTCTCCAAAAACTTTCTCATAAAGTTGAATACCACTGGCGTAAATCTTGTATCTCTAATGATTTCAGTGCATATACTGCTATCTACCACTCCTATTGAAATGCTCTGGACACTGCTAAACAAACATACCTCCAATCTCTCATCCACGCTCAACCTTCTAACCCCAAAGGCATTTTTAACAGTTAAATCTCTTCTCAATCCTCTCACCCCAAACCCTCTATCATCAGTGCCCTGGATTTTGCATCCTGTTTCAAGACCAAGATTGATAAGATCAGATTGAAATGGTATCATCTCCCTTGACTAGCAATCAGTTCAATTACTTCCCAGCATCCTCTGACACCCTCTCATTTGATCCCACAAATGAAGAGGAAGTTTCTACTCTCTTCTTATCTTCCTACTCTACCTCCTGTCCTCTTGAACAACAAATTGGTAGGTCCCTGTCTCCTGTGCTCATTCCACCAGATTTCTAACTAGATTTCTACAGATTTCTAACTAAAATCTGTAATCTCTTTCTTTCTACTGGCATTTTTCCATCTCTATTCAAGCATACCTCTCAGACAATTCCCACCTCGACCCTCTTCAATCTGGTTTCCGCCCCCTCCACTCCACCGAAACCGCCCTGGCCAAAATTACTAATGATCTTTTATCAGCCAAACCCAGGGATCACTTCTCCCTACCAATCCTCCTCGACCTCTCCATGGCCTTCAACACTGTGGACCACCCCCTCCTGTTGCAAAATCTTCTCTCTCTCTGCCTCTCTGGCTCTGTCCACGCCTGGTTCACTTCATACCTTGCTAACCATTGCTTCTCTGTCCCCACATCTGGTTCTTCCTCCACCCCCTCCCCTCTCCCTGTAAGAGCCCTCAGGTCTCTGTTCTCGGTCCTCTACTCTTTGTCGCTCTATACTACCTCCCTTGGTGCTCTCATCTCCTCCTTAGGTCTTTAGTATCACCTTTATGCTGATGACATTCAACTCTACATCTCTTCTCCTGATCTGTCCTCCACCCTCCTCTCTCGTGTATCTGATTGCCTCTCCGCCATCCCCTCCTGGATATCCTCACGCTTTCTCAAACTTAAGATTTCTAAAACTGAACTCAATGTCTTTCCTCCTTCCAGATTCTACTCCCACCTTGACCTCTCTATTGCTGTTAACAATACCACCATCTCCTCTGGCACCCAACTCCGCTGCCTGGGCGTCATCCTCGACTCCTTTCTCCCTTTTGCTCCTCAAATTCAATCCCTTGCCCAAGCCTGTCGCTTCCAACTATGCAACATTGCCCGCATGAGGCCCTTCCTCTCTCAGGATGCCACCAAAACAATCATCCATGCACTAATCATCTCCCGTCTTGATTACTGCAACCTTCACACCAACTCCTCACCATCACCTACAAGGCTCTCTCCCAGTCTACTGCACCCTATATCTCTAACCTCCTCTCCATTCACACTCCCGCCCACTCCCTGCATTCAGCCAATGACCATTGCCTCTCCTCCACTCTGATCACCTCATGCCGCTCCAGAATCCAAGGTTTCTCCTGTGCTGCCCACATTAACTGGAACGACCTTCCCTGCTCCATCCGTCTGTCCCCTAACCTGTGCTCCTTCAAACAGGCACTTAAAACTCACCTGTTCCTTAAAGTCTACCAGCCATCCACCTAACCCTTTCTTATCTCCTCCGCTCATTATCTCCTCTCTCCTCTTGGCCCCTCTCTTCACTCTTTCCTTGCTATATCCCCATTACTTACTCGCTTCTGTGCCTGACGTCTGTTTACCCTCCCTTAGGATGTAAGCTCTTATGAGCAGGGCCCTCTTTCCTCCTGTCTCTATATCTGTTCTTCTGCTCCATCTTTACTGCAATAGCCATGCCTGGAGTTTCTGAAGTCTTGGTATTATTTGTTTATTGTTCAGTACTGTTTCACCCTGTATAGTCTACTGTTTGTACTGTGTACAGCACTGCAAAAATCTTGTGGCACATAATAAATAAAGCATAATAATAATAATAATAATAATAATAATAATAATAATAATTAATCCTATTCTAAAAAACAAAATTCGGACCCAAACGCTCTCTCACATTACCACCCCATCTCTCAGCCTCTCCAAACTTCTTGAGAGAATTGCCTACACTCACCTCACATGTTTCCTTTCTGCAAACAACCTATTAAATCCTCTTCAATCAGGCTTTCGCTCTCAACACTCCACAGAGACTGCGCTGACCAAGGTTGTCAATGATCTGATCACAGCTAAAACTGAAGGTGATTACTCTCTTCTAATTTCTCCTGGATCTCTCTGCTGCATTCGACACTATTCACCACCACTCCTCATACAGACGCTACAATCTCTAGGTCTTCACGACACTCTCCTATCCTGGTTCTCATCCTACCTGTCTAATAGTTCTTTCAGTACTAATTTCTCTGGAATAACCTCCACTCTGCTTCCTTTATCAGTTGTCTACCACAAGGCTCAGTCCTAGGTCCTCTGCTATTTTCTATCTACACCATTTCTCTTGGAAAACTAACAAGCTCCTTTGGATTTCAGTATCATCTCTATGCGGATGATACACAAATTTATCTATCCTCTCAATCTTTCAAAAACAGAATTAATAAAATCCCCAACCAACAATAGAAACTTCCTGCCTTTCATTTCTTTTTCTGTTGACAACATGACCTTAAATCCCACCCCGCAAGCTCACTGCCTAGGTGTATTCCTTTAGTCGCAACTATCCTTTGCTCCCCACATCAACTTTATATTTACATCATGCTGCATACATCTAAAAAACATTTCCAGAATACTTACATATCTCACACAAGACACTGTAAAAACTTTAATTCATGCACTCAAAATCTCCTGCATTGACTATTGTAATTCCCTCCTTACTGGTCTTCCCAAAATCAGACTCAAGCCCCTACAATCTATTTTGCACATAGCGGATAGATTGATTTTCCTTGCAAATCGTTTTTCGTCTGCTGAGTCACTCTGTCAGTCTCTACATTGGTTGTCTATTTTTCAAAGAATCCAATAAAACATTCTTTTACTAACATACAAGGCCATCAACAAAGCTGCACCAACATACATCTCCTCATTTGTCTCAAAATATCTCCCAACTCGACTACACAAGATCTGCGTTTCTCTTCCACTCTCATCACTTCCTCCCATTCTCGGTTACAGGACTTTTTCGAGCTGCACCCATTTTATGGAATTCACTCCCTCACACCACAAGACTTTCCTCTAGTCTTCAAACCTTCAAGCGTTCTCTGAAAACCCACCTCTTCAGAGAAGCTTATAATATTCCACTATCGCCATCTTAATTTCCCTAGGTTACCCTATTACTACCCTCTACACACCTAACACAAGTCAACAACAACCCTCTGACCAACATAGTTGTGTGACTGAGCATACAGCCCGCTAAATACTTTGTAACCTTTGCATTCTAGCTGGACTAATATTCAATATGATGTAGCACTTTCCCTTGTGTATCAAACTATTGTCCCATAGATTATAGGGGTGTGAGCAGGGCCCTCTTACCTCTCTGTATGCATTTATTACCTAGTATTGTTTTATTGTTTGTTTCCAATTGTAAAGCGATATGGAACCAGCTGTGACCCCATATATACCAGCGTCCAGCGTCTTCACAAATGCAGTACAATACTCCAGTACCCTCAAAGTTGCAGTGTTCCCACATACTCAGTACTATCATCCAGTGGCCTTACATATGGCCCCTGCACTGTCCCTACATATTCAGTACCATCCTCCAGTGTTCTATGTGATATCTGCCTACAAAATTATACCAGTCTTCAGTTTCTCCAGAGCCACTGTCTGAAACAGCCTCCAGTGCACCACAAATACAAGTCTACGGTGCCAAATCTTCAGTGCCTCCAGTCTCCAGTGCACCTATAGAAACCAATCTTCAGTGCTTCCCATATACCAGACTCATCATATATACAATCTATTGTTCACGACCCCCAACTGAACCACCACTGGCTAAACTGCAGGAGACCCATTCCCACAATTACTAGTGAACCGGCTCTACTTCAAAATGTGTTTGCCAGCATGACCACCTGGAGCCATACCGTTCTTTTCCCATTGGTCCTGTCAGTGGTGATATTACCTCACAGAAAACCATCAGTCGCTACTAGAACACTGGAAGAGTAGCAGCGGCTGTTTTTCCTGCTAGCTGTGGTGGCGTGTTGTGAAGGGGAGTAAAAAAAAAGATACATAAACAAAATACAATTTAATAAATAAGTAAATTAAAGAAACAAAAACAAAAAGTCTGTAAACGCCACATTTTCCAGAAGGGTGAATGCAAACTGAAAAATGCATTTATAAATGTCATCTTACCTGAATGGGAGTAAAATTATTTTTACCTTCTTTTTTTTTGTGCCTATTATAGCAACGGTCATCCAAAATGTTCTACCCCCTTATGTGCCCCTGGGTCAAGTGTTCAAATACTGATGTCATATACGAGCAAGAACATAGCTGCTACATTTCCACTGCATACAGAGAAATGTCTCAGTCTTACAACAGAAAATAAAAGTGTTCATCTGGCCAGCGCTACCAGCCAGCTGTAATAGCCGTGCTTTAGGTCCTGGAGGTAATTGTCACCAGATGGGATTTATATGAGACATTTTCAGCCACTTTGCACATGATTTATTTTTTTCCGTGTGACAAAATAAAAATATTATGTATTTTCAGGAAAAAATAAGACACTTAGTTCTGTCTCAATTCTATCTAAGCATAAGAATATTGTCATAAATGTACCTTTATGTTCTCACAGGTCGCAATGGTAAAAGGCCAGACCTGTTTGCAAGCACGCTTACGCTTAGTGTAACTGCATGCAGGTGTGATGTGCACACCAGTGGGGGCTTTGATGAGCCGGGGGGCTAAGGCAACTGACTCATTCATCTTGGATTTAACTCAGTTTTCTGAATGTGAAAAGTCACCTTTTTTCATGAAATCCTTGAAATTATTTATGCAGTAGACTGAAAACCTTCTAGATTAATAAACCGATTTAATCTCTTACTTTTTAGGCATTAGGGGGCATATTCAATTAGGTTTCCGGTCTGCGGGATCGCGCCAGAACGGGTCACGAAGTTAATCCACGGTACCGCAATAACGTGGAATAACGAAAATTGCGATACCGTATTACCTGCAGTGCGCAGGTTCCACGGTAACGCACGTTGCCGCGTACCGGAAACCTAATTGAATAGGTATTTTACCTCTAGGTACTTTATTTTTTCATATGTTTATGCTATTTCCATTCGGGATGCTATATTTTACAATGTATTCCTTTCCATTACGTTTAAGTAGTAACCACTGAAAAATACACACTGCAAATTGAAAAAGGGGTTGGCTGGGCTGGCGGGCAGGGGGGCATCTCCCCCCCCCCCCCTGGACCAGTCCTATAGTGGGCTACCTTGGGCTGGGTCACTGGGCCACCTGCATATTTTCCCCTTTAAAATAGGCTGCTGAGTCGAGTCTTGCCCCCCACCCCAGACTAAAATTTACCAGCCCTCCCCTGACCAGAATGACAGCTCATTTCCTAAACATTCCAAGCATATGGGCAAAATGCTGTCCCGGAAACACTATTTATGGCCTTATATGGATTTTATTATACTAGGAGCTGACACATATTTCAGTATAATACCCTTTTAATAAATAATTACTTTTGGTTGCAGAAATACCAAGGTACAACTCTGTAGTTGTGTCTTACCCGTACAAATATCACCATATCCCATACAGACTTCAACAAGATGATGGCAGTACGACACTGATGTAGCTGTTTATATTCTGGGACGCTCATTTCAAACAGGTCTGCCGTATCCTGCAGTTTTCTCATCTCCTCCTCCAGCCTTGAAATATTCCTGTGTGTCTACCGAGAGGAATACAGTCATATTGTCAGAAAGATGCTGCCTCTCAGTTGTGACAGTTTAGTTGCCAAGAAGTGTGAATTATCTGCTGTTACACTTGACTACGTCTTAGAAAGTGCATGTACTGTATTTACAGGGGATGAATCATTGCAAGGATTGCCGAAGTCCTACTTAACACTAACAGTTACAACATTGTCAAACGGTGGCTGAGAATTTCATTGACAGGTTCCGGACGAGTGGAAGCAATTCATATCTCACTTTTTCCAGCTCTGTACATAATATGATTTTGTTTGGCATTAAAAAAATAGGATAAAGCTTCAGTGTACAAGTGTACAATATTTTCCTACAGTTGTACTATTCTATATTATATGCAAGAAATAAATTCTACATGAACTGGTCAAATATATATATATATATATATATATATATATATATATATATATATATAAATGCTTCATCTTACAATATTACACATACATATAATATTGATGTTTATGGTGATAGCTATCTGAAATGGACCATTTGCATTTTGTGGTGTCTGTAAGATGAATGTCAGGCGACCTCCCCTAGGCTCCTCTGATTGGCTGACCTCCATTGGCCAAACAGAATAACCAATCAGTGGCATCAGCAAGGTACATCATACCAGCCCCCCCCCCCCCCCTATTATAATAATTTAGTATAACTTTTGACTGACATTAAAATAGAAGTCAGACAGCTAGCCAGACTCTCTTAAGCCTGGGAACATGTGTCCACGATGAAGAAGACATGAAAAAACCTCATAGATTTTGCACACTTTCCACATCAGCAGAGATGGGCCTATGATAAATGAAGGCCCGTTGAAGCAGATGTCTCTCGATATTGGGGAACAGCAAACCAAACAACTGCTATTTTTAAAAAAATTCTAATTGCACTTTTGTAAATAATTATATTCATTAGTTCTTCATTAGTTAGCAGTAGAAATATTGTTTGTAGTGAAATGAGGACCATTTTGCTACATGCTGGAGGCTGCGATATCTGAGGTGCAGTAAACAGAAGTTCATGGTATGTTATGCCACCACTGGTATGAAAAAACATTTGTTTAAAACAATCCCCTGCACCAAAGACTTTGCATCTGATGGTGAAGTAGGTCAGAGAAAGGTATCCACAGAAGAAACATGAATCCTGGAATCCCGTTAATGCTTAATCCTAAGGAGCTTTTATGTTATTGACAGAGGAATTTAGTCACTGTGGGTAGCAACTACATACTAAATGTTAAATTGGCAAAATAAGTTATATAAGTATGAGCATCAATACATTTTTTTTATAAAAAAAATTATATATTGTAAGCAATGGTAAATTAGTGGCAGTATATACGTGTCCCAGATTTCTGTTTTATGTGTTTTAAACATCCAGATAATTTTAGTATGTTATTGGAAAGCTGTAATTCCACTGTGTTCAGCTTAAGTAAGAGCTGGTTTTCTGGGTCTCTGGAGTGAATGGAGAGTGGGTGGGCCTCTATTTCTGTAGGCCAGTTCTGTTCTTCTGGCCACCCAGTCAAATAACAGACTGATTAACAGACTGCCGCTGTGGTGCGGAACCAAAACAGTGGGACATCCTTCTAGCTGAGTCTCACTGCCTGGGGTAAATCAGGAAAGGTAAACCTGAGACCCAAAAGCTAGGACAACTTATTCTTGTGACTATTGTTTTGTATGCAATAGACCTAGGTTTTAACATAAGGAGAAAAGAAATCTTGAATGTTTAGTTAGGCTTGGACAGGCTTAGATTTACTTTTGCTGTTGTTATATTACTGTTCTCATTTCTATCCTACACATTAAAACTAGCTGTGTGCTGGTTGAACTCTAATTGCTGGACTCTGTCTCTGTTACTCTTTGCTTTATTAAAATGAGCCATTGTCTACCCCAGGAGACAGACACAATATATTTTGTAACCCCCTGTCACTGTGTGTAGTGTTGGGGTGCACAGTTAAGGCACTGCACATCCTTCTCAGCCATGGCTAGCTCCTGGCATCGATGTAGATGACCAGAGGGTCCCCGCACATGCAGGTTATTTTTACAGTCTCTGTGAAAATGTTGGGATGCAGGTGATGTAACTTGGTGGCGCAGTGCAATCAGAAGTCTTAATAATGCGAGCACCAGACCATATATATATTGCAAAATAAACTCTTTATTTACACTCCTTCTTCGCTCCAGAACATTCTTAAACTGTTGCAGTGATAAATATGTATAGTTCCTATATAAATCTCACGTCTCCTCCTGCATAGTTCTTAAGAGCTACATGGACAGAATATCAGTGGAGCAGTCACATCCAAAATGGTGGCTCTCTAGCTCACCCTCATCTCTCTCTCACAGTAGTGTACGCTCACCCTTCCTTTGCAGGCGTAATATATCTCATCCTTTCTCTGCTGGGGGTATTATTTCTCTCCCGTTCTCTGCAGGGGTAATATCGCTCTACCGTGCTCTGCAGGGGTAATATCTCTCTCCCTTCCTCTGCGGGGGTAACATCTCTCTCCTGTGCTCTGCGGGGGTAATATCTTTCTCCCGTGCTCTGCGGGGGTAACAGCTCTCTCCCGGGCTTTGTAGAGGTAATATCTCTTTCCCGGGCTTTGCGGGGGTAATATCTCTCTCCCATGCTCTGCGGGGGTATATATCACTCTTCCGTGCTCTGCGGGGGTAACATCTCTCTCCTGTCCTCTGCGGGGGTATATGACAATCTTCCGTGCTCTGTGGGGTAACATCTCTCTCCTGTGCTCTGCGGGGGTATATATCACTCTTCCGTGCTCTGCGGGGGTAACATCTCTCTCCTGTCCTCTGTGGGGGTAACATCTCTCTCCCATGCTCTGCGGGGGTAACATCTCTCTCCCATGCTCTGCGTGGGTAACATCTCTCTCCCGTCCTCTGCGGGGATAATATCTTTCTCCCGTGCTCTGCGGGGGTAATATGTGCTTGTTCTGATCCCCTTATACTAACTTGATGTTGCTAAGCAACATTCCCACTGTGTCTCCTCTGGGTCCTAGTGCTAGGCCACACACTCAGTTACTGGGAGGTGTGAACAACAACACAAGAGGGTGTGCTACAGGTGCATAATACAAGCAGACACAAAAATTTGGAATCTGTAAAAATTTTGTGAAAACCTTAAAAGGCCGGACGCCCAGTTATTCCTTGTTGGAAAAGACTGTAGGCTGTGGCTACAACAATGGAAAAAATAATTAATGCCTTGCTAAAAGCGCAACACTGCTCGGCAGGATTCTACCAGAGTGCAGCAGTTCGTCAGCGAGGAGAACCTCAGAGGAAACAGCGTAATACAAAATGTTTGGGGGCTCAAATAATTAAAGATTGGAAACAGCCTGGTAGCTTACTACTCTGGATTTTATAAAAAGGGGTACGGTTGTGTGCTACTAACAGACAAGGTGACAGATAATGTAATCATCCAAAGCCCTGACCTACAGTCACATTTACCAAGGGACAGGCATTATTAGATTCTAGAGGCAGGGTTGACAGACAACCAAAGAATTGTTTCATAGGGATGGAACAAATGAAGTACAATATTGGAAGATGTTTGGTAAAACCTCAAATAAATAAGATGGATGCTTTGTCTCTTTAATTTACTTTGAAAAGCCAACATTGTATATATACATATAAACACACACACACACACACACACTAAAATATACAAAATAATTTAGATAGAATAGATAGATAGATAGATAGATAGATAGATAGATAGATAGATAGATAGATAGATAGATAGATAGATATGCATATACACAGAGGTGTTTATAATATATATATAAATTTAAATAATACTGTATAAGAAATTTTAGCTAGAATATTAACATTATTTAGACAATGTCTGAATTTTACCTCTTGCTTTCAATTCTATTAGGAAATAAAAATTGTTCCTACAAAAATATAAAATATATTTGCTGGCATCTAATACACTATAATAACTAACCCATGAAGCAGGTCACCATCTGTATTTAAAGCATATACTGAGTGCATGGAATTTAAGGGAACTGCTATGTTATCAGTGAAACAATAAAGAATACACAACAATAAGAGCATATTACTTTGTCCAGGTGCTTGTATGGATCTTCAGCATCAAATGTAAAGATTATTTCATTTTTAAATTGACTTCTAAATTCATTCTGTTTAACCTAGAGAGAAAAAAAAAAGGAATGATCTAAAAAATAAGTGACACGATGGATAATCATGATATGACACAATTTTTTCACTACAAACACCGCGTCTGGTAAATTAAATAAATCTTTTTTTTTTCCTTGCTTGACACAGTTTAAGAAAAAAAAAAAATTTGGAAAATAATTATATTTAAATTGCACAGATCTCACAGGTAATGCTCCTATACTGAATGAAAACATTGAAAATCTATATTTTGATCTGACAAGAATTTTTACAGTGTTTGAATTGGAAAGAGATTAGACATAATTGAAAATAAAAGACACGCGTGGCTCACTAGCATTTTACTGAAGTGGGCTTTAAATTATCAGATCCATCCAGAGTGCATTACCAAGAAACATTGAATTGTTATCTTTAGACACCCTTTTTTCTAAGAGTTTACAATTTCTCAGTTCACTGAAGCTTGGCTCCAACCTGTTATCGGAACAAAAAGAGAAAAATCATTTGCTTCAGTGCACAGAACCGATCTCACCTCAAAAAGGACACATTTCCTTCTGATAACAGATACTTCATTTGCCTGCCGAGGAGACACTTCATGCTTTACTATGAATGCAATCTTCTTCAGGTTTTTCCATTTTTCTGGCAATTCCTAGAAATGGAATGTAGAAGATGTAGTTTACCTCTGTGCAGTCTAAGCTTGGAATCAATAATGTGTACAGAACATTTTATTAGTACACTCCATACCTCTGAAAAAAAATATCTTGACAAAGCAATGTTTAGTAGAGTGGATCCTACATGTATTATGATCACGATTCTGATTATGGCTGAAACCCTGTTGCCAATTGTCAACAATAGTAATAATATTGTAATGTGTACACATTGATATTTGATCATTTTAAAGGGAGGCTCAACAACCATTTTTTATCTGATCAGAAGTTTCTCTGCATAAACACACAATGACCACCCCTTGTGGAGAATGATCGATGATATCACTTGCTTGGCAGTGCACGCTTTCTGTATGTGTGACTTTTGCTCGAATACAGCATGCGCAGTACCAGGTATCATTGGCGAATTTCCCAATTGTAGACATACAAAATGTTTATATACAGTATATGGACATATCAAAAAAACAAAATCATTCATACATCTCAAATCTCATATCAAAATACTCTCCCTCCCGCCCTCTTAGATCTACCTCTGACCTGCGCCTTGTCTTATCTCTGGTAACCACCTCTCACTGGCGCCTACAAGACTTCTCCCGTGCTGCTCCCTACTTATGGAATTCCCTACCACACCCCATCAGGCTTTCCCACAGTCTTCAAATCTTTAGACATTTTCTAAAAACCCATTTCTTTTTTGAAGTTTACTTTATCCCTGATGTTGCTATTCACACTAATACACCCTCACAGCTGCCCAATCTCCACTCTAAGCCACACTCGCTCCTCTACTTTCAGCTGTGCCTTCTTCTACTTAGAATGTAGAGCAGGACCCTCCATACCATTTGTTTTTATGTCTGTATTTATTTTTTCTGCCTTGTATGTCCCTGTTTTATGTATGTCCTGTTTTCCCAACTGTATGGTGCTGCATAACACTGTGGTGCCTTACAAATCTACAACAATAATAATAAAAATAATAATAATCAGGGATTTTTTTGGTAAGAAAAAAGGTGCCAGAACTCACATCACGTAATCAATCACTGTACACACACACACGTTAGCTGTGTAACGAAACATAACGGTCACCACCCGCAGTAAGCTCTCAGCGCGCAACCACACGACCAATTACAAGCTGAGCAGCGCCACAAGCCGAGCAGTGCCATCACAACCAGCGCTGACGAAGTACGCATGCATCGTACTCGACACAGAAGCAGCCCGGATGCACCGTTTTAATCATTTTTCCGCCGACCTGCTACGCTCGACTGGGCGATTCAAGTCCACGTGGACCAAACATCAAATCTTCAAAAGTTACTTTTAAAACTTGGAAAATCCGTTGAAAAAAGGTACCGGAACTCGGTTCTGGTGAGTTCTGTGACAACAAAAGCACTGATAATAATAATAATAATAATAATGATAATGATAATAATAATACACTCGCAGACAGAATAGACCACATGTACTAATAAGTGACCGACTATCATAAAAATGATCACGCAGACCAATTATATCTATGTGTGTACATAATTGAAACAATGGATTCTCTTGATGCGCTTGGTTGCACTGACGGCAGACTGTGTAGATATACAGAGGAAAACAATCCACTCTCAGATATACATCACCACCAAGTCACATTACCAATTTGAGCAAGTACTTTTCATAAACAGAACAACATGAGTTGTTATGCTATAAAAAATGGTGAAAAAGTGTTCTTATTCTGGTTATGAGCACAGGGTCTAAAATGACACACAGAGAAACTTGATGGAGATCCCGGTTTCAATGTCAATCTCACCTAATTTCCATGTGTTGAGTGATAATAAAAATGTAAAAGCAGTTTTTTTTAATATAATGCACAAACAAAAAAGTTTATCTGCAGCTATAGCTACCGAGGATGGAAGTGGTAAAACCTGTTACCAAAGTGGTGCCAGTTGAAGCTTAATGTGCCGTTCTCATTCCACTGTCTGTGTGTGTGTGTCTATATTAAGGAATTTAGACTGGAAGCCCCAATGAGGCAGGGACTGATGTGAATGAGTTCTCTGTACAGCGCTGCGGAATTAGTGGCGCTATATAAATAAACAAGTTAACCCGTGCATGATACTCATGCATTCTAGTCAAATCAAGCTACTTAAGGTGTTAAAAAGGTTCTTGTCATGCATTTGGGCCTAGCCCAGGCCTCCTCAGGGGAAGAGCGTTACTTCCCGACGTAAGCGCCCTTTTTTAACGTGGTTTTGTCCACATGTCACCACCTCATCATTTTTCTCCATCACCTCATCCTTCATCTTTATCGCCACATCTATCCAGATGTCTATCCAGACACAGGGATCTCTCTCAGCGGTCCTGAGTATCACACTCCTCTCGCTCTGTCACCCCCGGCAACCACCAACCACTTCCCACTGTCACCCCCGGCAACCACCAACCACTCCCAACTGTCACCCCCGGCAACCACCAACCTCTCCCAACTGTCACCCCGGCAACCACCAACCACTCCCCACTGTCACCCCCGGCAACCACCAACCACTCCCAACTGTCACTTCTCCTTCAAGAAATATATATATATTTTTTTAAAATCTTTATAAACACTTTTAACAACTAACAAATTAAATTAACAAATTAAAAACATCTTAGTATACCAAATTTCAGCCCTTTCTGAGGTTTTTTTCCACACACACACACACACTAAGAATTTAGTAGGTCAGTGTATAACTCCGCCCAGCAGGTGGCGCTGCAGCTTGTTTTTTTTTTCCACACACACACACAGACTAACACACGCCACTAGGCTTATATATATTAGATGATGATGATGATTGTCAGACCAGTTCATTTTACTCATGTCTACTACAAAAAAGATGGTGCCTGGAAAAACCCCATTGAAAATATACTCCGTGGCTACTTTATGAGGTACACCTTTGTAGTACTCAATAGAACCCACCACTGCATCCAGAACAGTTTGAATTCTTGATGACATGGATTCAACTAAGTGCTGGAAACATTCCTTAGAGATTCTGGTCCATGTTGACATGATAGTATCACCCAGTGCTGCAAATTTGCCGACTGTAAATCTCCAAATACACTAGCAAGTACAACCAATCAGATTCTAGTTATCATTTATTTAGTACATTCTAGTAAATGATAGCTAGAAGCTGCTCGGTTGCTATAGGCAACATCTCCTCTTTTCAAAGCTGCCAAAAACTCACAGCTTGATACATTTACCCCTACAGCTCAAAGGTGCTTTATTGGATCTCGTGACTATGGAGTACATTGAACTTATTGCCGCCTTATTGGAACCAGCATATGATGACATGTGCTTTGTGACATGGCGCAATATTCTGCTAGAAGTAGCCATTAGGCGATGACTAGATTGTGGCCATACAGGGATGCACATGGTCAGCAACAATACTCAGGTAGGCTGTGTCATTTAAACACTGCTCAGTTGGTATTAAGGGGCTTAATGTGTGCCAATGAAACATTCCCCAAACCATTATACCACCACCACCACCAGCCTGCACCGTTGGCACAAGGCAGGATAGATCCATGGATTCATGTTGTTTTACTCCAAATTCTGACCCTACAATCTGCACATTACAGCTGAAATTGAAATTGTTTTCTCTCGTGATTTACATAACAGAGTCACTAAATAAAATTATACCTACATCATATGCTTCACCATATACAGCAAATCACCAGCCAGGCACAATGACATTGATCTCACCAAGGCACTGCTTTTCCAGAACGGATATGATTTTTATGGATATGTCAACCCTTTCTGAAACATTCAGGTCCCATCTTTGTTGTTGTAGACATGGATATAATGAACTGGTCCGACAAGAGCAATGCGAACAGCACATTACGCTTCATGTGGCACCACTACTTTAATAGCAGCAAGAACTGATTCTTCTATCCTCTAAAGTTATATTCCTCTTCTATCCTCTGAAGTTACAGCAACAGCAAAACTTTGTTAGCACTTTTATATTATACAATACACATAGTTTTTACAAGTTTTCATACTGATATAGAGAAAGCCATCTTTATCAAACTCTGCTGTAATGAGCTTTCAGATGCTCTATTTGGCTACAGGTCATTCCCTTCCCATTTACTTCAAAATTAGGGGCACACAGATGAGGAGGAGCTTAACAGTGATAACAAAAAGGTGCTTTTGTGCAGATAGATAGTGGTTATCACTTCAGCCTCACAGCCCGGGGTCATGAGTTCGATTCCCAACCAGGAACGCATCTGTGTGAAGTTTGTATGTTCTCCCTGTTTGGTAGCTTTCCTAATCAAGTTTCCTCCCACACTCCAAAAATATACTGGTAGGTTAAGTGGCTGCTTACAAAGTTAACCCTAGTCTGTGTGTGTTAGGGAATTTAGACTGTAAGCTCCAATGGGGGCAGGGACTCACGTCGATGACTAATATTCTCTGTACAGCGCTGCAGAATTGCTTGTGCTATATAAATAAATGATGATGACAGATAGATAGATAGATAGATAGATAGATAGATAGATAGATAGATAGATAGATAGATAGATAGATAGATAGACAAACAGACAGACAGACAAATAGATAGATCCTCCTAATATGAGCATAAGCAGAGACAATATGGTCATTGCGTACACACTTAGATGTTAATGTATATAATAAAGGTCAATTGTTTAGAAAGAGCGCAGTGTCACTTTTATTTGCAAAACTAAAAAAAAAATTATGCTAATCCCTGCGCTTATTTCTTTACAGTGGTGTTATGTTTAGTTGTCATTACACACTAAGCAGCCCATGTATGTGCAGAATGTGTTTCATTTTTAGGCACTGAAGATATCTTTCACAAACTGAGATGAGTTGTAATAATAATATTAATACAGATCACAAATTTGTGGACATATATCAACAAAATAGCATGCTAAAAATTTTTTAAAATAAGTACTCGTTTCTGTTACTGACAAAACTTCATATGTGTCTTTTTATTAATTATTCTGAAAACAAAGGTATTCCAATTGTTCTAATACTGAAACAGCCATAGCAAATTGTCATTTCTTGCATAGCAATCAATTCTTTATAGAAAACAGTTCATTTAAAAAAAAGCATATTTCACATTTTTCTATGTTCTTCTGTATATGAAATGTGTAGTGCAAATAAATATTATACAAGAGGTTGATTTTTTTACCTCTTATACCATTTTTTATTTGAATTTGGCTTCCGTGAATAGACTGAAGGTGCATACAAATGAGACTGGGCAATTGTGCATAGAAAGGCAGGGACTCAGGATCCTGGAAATTCAGGCTTTGAAAAGATATTACCATGTGAAACATGTTGTCACGGGAGGCATTTAATCGGTATGAGGGAGATCTGAATTCAAAAGCAAGTAATCAGTTTCAATGGTCAGTCAGTAAGTTAGCAGCACAGCATAGGTCTGTACATTTACTAAGAAATTAGACATCAAAAGCCTTCCTCATTTTCTACAAAAAAAAAAAAAGCTTTACACAAGGCTTAACTCAGTAGTAAAATTGAGCCTATACAATTTAAAGCAATTTGATATAATTAGTAAAATAACCTCAGCTCCTAACGAGGTATTCTTCTCCTCTCCGGGGCTAGATAGTGTTTGTGCCTATGGGCTGAGATATTAAGGGGAGGGAATTTTAATGCTTGCATGTCTTTTTTTTTTCCGCTTAGCTGGTTTCCATATTATCTGAAATTTGTCCATCATGTTTTGCGATGGACAAAGAGAATGTGACACTTTAAAAGTGCTGAATATATATTCTGTAACTTAAAATACAAGTAAAAAACATATGAGATGGGTATGAGATTGAGGAGAATGATACTTTGAATAAATGGACTTTGGGGATCATACTGAGCACTAGAATATGAATGAGCTCGGGTTTTCTATTTCCACTGTATCTTGGAGCATTAGATTTTTTTATGTCTAGGTATGCTTGACACATGGTCTGCCAGATGCACCTGACCGCCGACAGAACGGAAAGAAGAGCGTCCTGATGCCTGGCAACGGGATGCAGCTTCAATGCGCATGCATGGACAGCGTGGGACCCAAATCCGGAAGAGCGTCCCGTTGCTAGGCCGCCCGTAATGGAGGACAGGCGGCCGTCCCCGGGACACATGGACAGTGCGGGAACAGCATCTGACAGATTAGACCTGCTATCATTAGCAATCCATTTTGCAGCTGATTTCCTTTTTACAAATTTTGCTACCTATATTGAGATAATTATTATTTAGTTCCTTCAACTTAACTACTCTCTTTTTTCCCATGTCTAAGGGCTCTATTTTCTTATCTAACCACCATCAGGGCCGGTGCGTTCCACCAACAGGAAGTTCGGCTCCTAGAAATTGTGCTGTCATTTGCAGGGCAATCAAAAGGAAATTTCGAGCCTGTTCCAGCAACTTCTTGTGGCCACTGCCATAGGTGCTGAAGGGGGTGTGGCCACACCACAGGCAGGACTGGGCCCAATACATTTTCCTGCTCCCTCCTCTCACCTCGGCACCCCTGCTCATATGCAGGGCCGGATTAATCCGAGGTCTAACTGGGGCTACAGCCCAGGGGCCTCGGGCATCCAGGGGGCCCTTGAAAGTGCTCAGCAGCATTAGTGATCGGTGCGGGGGCACCCCTGGCCCAAACAATGCTGCTGAGCACTGTCACTGTGGTCCTTCCGTGGCACTCAGTAATCTCCTTACTGAGGAGATCTCATGAGAGTGTCACGAGATCTCCTCAGTAAGGAGCTTACAGCGCGCCGCGGAAGGACTACAATGACAGGAGAAGGAGGTAAGCACTGGTGGGGGGCAGCAGGCGGCTAGCAGGGGGGATCTCACTGGGGGGGGCTCACAGGGGGGAGGGGGGCTCACAGAGGAATGGGGCCCTGTTAACCCAGGGGCCTCCATTCCCTTAATCCGGCCCTGGTCATATGGTGTGTACTTGCAATAGTATTTATTTAAGATATTTTTAGAATGTCCTATTTGGTCTTTGTGCTTTTATTTAAATGCACACCTCCACAGCCTACAAGCTTTAATGGTTCTCTGAGCTAATTCATCTTTTATCTTCTAAAATGTATAACTTATGTAGCTCTTTGGCATCATGTTTCATTAATACATTAATCAAATGTTACCTAAATGATCCCTCAAATGTATATTGGATTTATTAAAATATGTTCTGTTGGTATTATTGATTTTACCAAATCTACAGGTGCCTTTAGTTGGTCTTTTTACCATTGCAAAAGGTAGTTGTATTTTAATATAAGTAATAATTGTCAGAACTAGTTTTCATTGTCCCAAAAGATATCTGGATAGTTAAAATCACCTGTTACGAAACAGGGTCCCACCGGGCTGAAGACTTTTTATTCATCACCCGTTGCTCACTTATTAATCCTTGGCCCTGTCTAAGCATATACACCAGATCATCTGTGTATTATGTTTATTGTTATTTCATGTTATTAGGTATATTTTGTCCTTGCTATTACCTGCAATATTGTATGTATTAGAAATATAAAGAATATTGCCATATTGTGTGAAAATAACAGGACAGCAGAAGTCATTTTGCTTGTGTTAGCTAAGGTAATTACCATTTGTCTCAAATGTCCATTATTATGAGGTGTGACTTACATCTGGGTCGTAATAAGAAAAATGGCTAAATTACTGTTAACATAGCTAACTGGCAGCCCATGTTAATTAGCTAGGTCAAGAGGTAATTAGGTTAGAACACCCTGAGGTGTCATTCCGTGATATAGTATTGTAACCCTTTATTTAGTGCATCCAGTCAAATAGCTAATTCAGTCCAGCCATCCCATTGTATAATCAAGGTAACAGAGACAGTATATCTAACAGTTAAATAATTTAAGTGTCCACTGATAGATCCCTGCTGAAAGGGGGAGGAATGAGACATTAGACCCTACTCCCTGTGTAAACATCCAGGAATATAAGAAGAGCAGAATGACAATAGACGCTACTCTAGCTTGGAGGATCCTGGTGTACAAGGCATCAGCAATAGGGACTCTGGGCCAGACATTGCAGTGCCGCCAGAGGAAACCCTTCCAGGACAGGGTCTGTGTGAGCCAGTAGCCCAGGCTGAGGGATACAGGACTATCTAGTTAAACAGTAGTGGTAATACTGCGGGAGGATAAGACTCTGAAAGGGACTGAGATTATTACTTTGGAGCGCTGACTGCAAGAGGCTGCTGGGGATACACGCTACCATTTACCCTGTACCTTGTGAACATCTTATGGTGTTGTGCTGTCGTAATAACCCTGGATATACTCTGGTCTAGCTGAGTGAGTTGAACTTCCATCCCAGCATAGGGTGGTTTCCTCACATCACCCATGAGGAGGACCAACTTATTATTTCCTGCCCTTTCAATTTGATAGGGTAATCTGTTTTAAATTATTAATTACAATTTGGTACAATCCTCTATGTTAGACTGCTTATAACAAACTCCAATTGGTACTTTATTGGTCTTTTTTCCCCTAAACATCTACCAATAGAGACTATATATTGTCATACTCTTCATGGATACTCTGGCAGGTCATAAACAGAGATCTATATATACATTAACCCCTTCCCCTTCCCTACCCTCAGTTATAGCCATTATATCATAATCTTCTTATATCATTTACAGTCCTGGGGAAACAGATTACCCTATCTGTCCTACTAGTATTTAATCCTCTACCACAAGCACCTGTTTGCCCTTCAGTAGCACTCCTGTTCCCATTTTTACTGGCGCAGGTCACCTGAAAAATAATAGCACGTGTTACAATACATTTCATATTTCTGCTGCCACTTTTCATTTACACATCTCTTAAACGCCTCTCCTAAACTCTTCCCCCTTTATACCATTATGTCAATTGACTAATACCTGTTTCTTGGCTGCACTATCTTGCTCACAGTTCTATAGGCACACTCCCAGACCGCCCACCCCTTCCTGTGCCTAGTTTAAAAATCTCTCCAGCCATCAAACCACCTTTTCCTCCAGCAAGACTGCATCCTCCTTGTTGAGGGGTAGCCAAACTGTAGAGCTTGTAGCTGACAGATAAATCACCCGAGATTATCAATAGCCCAAACCCTCTTTCCATCACCAACTTCTCAGCCCCTTATTAACCACTATAAGCTCCCACTGTCTTTCAGGTTATACTCCTGAACAAACATCCATAAGATCAGCCAATTTGGCATATTTATTGAAGTGATTCTAATCAGGAGTCATTTAAGAGCAGAGGACATACACATATACTTGAGAAATATACTTTACATCTGATATGGGCAGCACAGTGGCTTTGTGGTTCGTACTTCTGCCTTACAGTACTGGGGTCATGGGTTCGATTCCTGACCGTTGCCTTATCTGTGTGGAGTTTGTATGATCTCCCCATGTTTGCGTGGGTTTCCTCAGGGTGCTCCAGTTTCCTCCCACAACCCAAAAACATACCAGTAGGTTAATTGGCTGCTATTAAATTGACCTTAGTCTCTCTTGGTCTTGGTATGTTAGGGAATTTAGACTGTAAGCTCCAATGGGGAATGGACTGATGTGAGTGACAGGGCCGTAACGATGGTGGTGCGGGCGGTGGCAGAAGGTCAAGGGGGCGCAGCAGCCGCCTGCTACCTGTTTCCATACCTTCAGCCCTTAAGTTCCGCTTAAGGGCTGAAGAGAGAGAGGGATATTAACTTACAAGAGTTTGATGCTTCAGCCCTTAAGTTCCGCAGTCGAACGCATGTGTGTTCCACTGACAGGAAGTTCGGCATTTGGAACATGCGTTCCACTGCAGAACTTAAGGGCTGAAGCATCAAACTCTTGTAAGTTAATCTCTCTTTCTCTCTCTCTCTCTCTTAAAGTAACTTAAACCTACACATACTGCAGTATTTGAGTTACATTGAGGCATTATATGAATAAGACAGACAATTTAGTATCACAATTCGAATTAAGTATATGTGAACCCCCCCTTAAAGTCATGCCCAGTACAGTTTATGTAAAATAAATATATACTTTGTCCTTTACATAAAACAACTAAACTTATGAATTTCTTCCGCACTGCTGTACAGAGAACTCATTTACATCACTCGCTGCCCCATTGGCTAAATTCCTTAACACACACAGACAGTTTTGCTGTTCTTATTTGAGTATTAAGTGCATAAAATATTAGAATACCTATTGCTCTATATTTTTTTCATACTTTAAATGGTCATTAGGGCAGAGAGCTGGTTGTTAATTTATTGGAATCCCACCACTGTGTGTATATGAATATATATATATATATATATATATATATATATATATATATATATATATATATATATATAAGAATTATTTCAATAAAGTGCTAGCCACACCCACACATTAGGTTGGCCACACCCACTTGTCAAATGCCACTCCCACTTAGATGGGGGCGCCGGTGCCCTGTCTCGCCCAGGGCACTAAAATGTCTAGTTACGGCACTGGTGAGTGAGTTTTCTGTACAGCGCTGCGGAATTAGTGGCGCTATAGAAATAGCGGATTAAGCTAATGATATATAGCCAATTGCAAACATTATGACTAGAATAAATTAAGCAAAATCCCCTCCCACAAAATCCGACACTAGGCCCTGGACCTGACAAGCAGAAAAGTTTCACCCCAAGAGCCAGCATAATCAATGTGATATATCTAAATTCTCATAGCATAATCATGATATTCAATAGTAAAGCAAAATATTTGTATTATGCTAGCTACTTATTACAGAAATGCTTACTTTTAGTACCTGTAATTTATATATTATCTACTTAAGGATTACTTATCTCTAATTTCACGTAAAGGCAAGGAAGAGACAGATTTAGAACACATTCTAGTACTTAAAAAAATAAAAAAAAGTCTCCTATCCCTGGAAGAAAACATAATTAAATGAGTTACTTTCTGCTGCTAGCAAATATAGTCATACATTATTATTTTTTTTTACTTCAGTATGATTTAAATACAGCAGTGTGTGATTTTATGTGGTGATAGCCAGTTGCACAAAAGTACCATAAATAAATATATGTATAAGAAAGGATAATGCAGGGTCTAGTAAATATTTTTTAAAAAATCATAAATAAGGGGGTGCTTCCATGTTGTGATGTCATTAAAACAGGTTTATTGTAAAGCACATAAAATCAACACTTTCCAGAAATCAACTTGATTGCTGCGATGTGTATGCTGTGTGTGGAAGGAATCAAACGTAGAGATCTGGAGATCCCTCTTCTACTTAGAATGTAAGCTCTCTAATGAGCAGGGTCCTATATATCCTTTGTTTTCATATCTGCATTTATTTTGTCTACCTTATATGTCCCCGATTTATGTATGTACTGTTTTCCCTACTGTATGGCGCTGCGGAGCACTGTTGCGCCTTACAAATCTACGATAATAATAATAATGATTTATGAACTGCCTGTAGAGATCAGGGGATAAATGTATCTGGCAAATTTCCCGCATCCCGCTAATGCCATCACAAAATGACGCGATTCGCAGTGAATCGCGCCATTTAGGTCCCGCGTGGACTGCAGTCTGCTTGGTTTCAATACCTATAGTGTGATTTATCAAGTGGAACAACTGAGAATTTTATAAAGTACTGATATCCTCACAACCGCAGGAATTTCAACTCTATTGATTTTCAACAGTTTTCCACCTCTCTCCAACACCTTCTCTCCCCAATTTCTACATTCTCCTCCCCTGATCGGGCAGTACCCTATTTTCACCAAACCCTTGCAACTGCCTTGGATCAAGTGGCTCCAGCAACACTACATACTTCGCGTAGACTTCGTTGCCAACCGTCACACACTACAGTAACACAAACTCTACAAAAACGTTCTCGTAAAGCAGAACGTCACTGGCGTAAATCTTGTACCTCTAATGATTTCATCACATATACTGATATCTACCACTACTATAGAAATGCTCTGGACACTGCTAAACAAACCTACTTCCAATCTCTCATCTATGCTCAGGCTTCTAACCCCACTCTGAGCCACTCTGTCAGTCTTTACATTGGCTGCCTGTATTTCAACAAATCTTTAACACATTTAAATCTCTTTTGAATCCTCCTGCCCCAAATCCTCCAACTACCAACAGTGCTCATGATCTTGCTTCCTATTTCAAGGACAAAAATGATAAGATCAGACTTGAAATGATATCATCTCCCTTGACAAGCAATCAGCTCAATTCCTTTGTAACACCCTCTGACACTCTCTCTTTAAAATGAAGAGGAAGTTTCTACTCTCTTCTCATCTTCCTACTCTACCTCCTGTCCTCTTGATCCCATTCCCTCACAAATTGGTATGTCCCTGTCTCCGGTGCTCATTCCCCCTCTAACTAAAATCTGTAATCTATCTCTTTCTACTGGTATTTTTCCATCACTATTCAAGCATGCAGTGATTACTCCCATTTTAAAAAAACAAAATTCTGACCCTAACTCTCTCATAAATTACCACTCCATCTCCCAACTCCCATGCCCCTCCAAGCTTCTCAAGAGAATTGCCTACACTCGTCTCACACACTTTCTTACAGCAAACAACCTATTGGATCCTCTACAGTCAGGCTTTCGCTCTCAACACTCCACAGAGACTGCGCTGACCAAGGTTATCAATGATTTGATCACAGCAAAAAGTAATAACCAATACTCTCTTCTAATTCTCCTGGATCTCTCTGCTGCATTTGACACTGTTGACCACTCTCTCCTCATACAAACGCTGCAATCCCTACGTCTTGAAGGCACTGTCCTATCCTGGTTCTCATCCTACCTATCTAATCAGTCTTTCCGTGTTAATTTCTCTGGATCCACCTCTGCTCTGCTTCCTTTATCAGTTGGAGTTCCACAAGGCTCAGTCCTAGGTCCTCTGCTATTCTCTATCTACACCACTTCACTTGGAAAACTAATAAGCTCCTTTGGATTTCAGTATCATCTCTATGCGGATGACACACAAATCTATCCATCCTCTCCTGATCTTTCACCATCTGTGTTGTCTCGTGTTACTGACTGTCTTTCTGCCATTTCATCTTGGATGTCTTCCCGCCAACTCAAACTCAATCTCTCAAAAACTGAATTAATAATATTCCCACCCAAAGACAGAAGCTCCCTGCCTGACATTTCTATTTCTGTTGATAACATGACCATAAATCCCACCCCGCAAGCTCATTGCCTAGATGTAATCCTTGATTCACAACTGTCGCTTATTCCACACATCAACTCTATATCTAAATCATGTTACATACACCTAAAGAACATTTCCAGAATACGCACATATCTGACATAAGACACCGCAAAAACATTAATTCATGCACTTATCATCTCCCACATCGACTATTGCAATTCCCTCCTTAATGGTCTTCCCAAAGTCAGACTTGAACCCCTACAATCTATTTTGCACGCAGCGGCTAGATTGATTTTCCTTGCAAACCGTTATTCCTCTGCTGAGCCACTCTGTCAGTTTCTACGTTGGCTGCCTGTATTTCAACGAATCCAATATAAAATTCTTCTACTAACATATAAGGCCGTCAACACCTCCGTTCTGCACAAGATCTACGTCTCTCCTCCTCTCTCATCACATCCTCCCATTCTCGGTTACAGGACTTTTTCCGGGCTGCACCCACTTTGTGGAATTCCCTCCCTCGCACAGTAAGACTTTCCTCTAGTCTTCAAACCTTCAAGCGTTCACTGAAAACCCACCTCTTCAGACAAGGTTATGATATTCCTCAACTAGCATCTTAATCTCCCTAGATTACCCTATTACCATCCTCTACACTGCTAACACAAGACAACAACCCTCTGACCAACATTGCCACACACAGCCCACTCAATACTTTTTACCTTTGCATTCTAGCTGGTCCATTAGGCAATATGATGTAGCACATGCCCTTGTGTTTCAAACTCCCATTGTCCTATAGATTGTAAGCTTGCGAGCAGGGTTCTCTTACCTCTCTGTCTGTATATATTACCCAGTATTGTCTTATTAATGTTTGTTCCCAATTGTAAAGCGCTACGGAATTTGCTGGCGCTATATAAATAAATGTTGATGATGATGATGATGATATTTTGAATTATACATGAACAATTAGAGAGGTGCTTAAGAGACATATATGCTAAACAACAATTGTGCACTTTGTATAATTTGTATGGTAATCTACTAAATATAATTTCACATTCCTGACATTCAAAGTAAACTGTAAAAAATATATTTGGTGTTTGGGCAGCACGGTGGCACATGGGTTAGCATTGCTGCCTCACAGTCCTGTGGTCGTGGGTTTGATTCAGACCAGGGCACTGGAGTTTGTATGTTCTCCCCGTGCTTGCGTCGGTTTCCTCCCACACTTCAAAGACATACATGGTAGGTTAATTGGCTTCTGATGAAATTAACCCTAGTGTGTAATAGGGAATATGGATTGTAAGCTCCACTGGGGGAGGAATTGGTGTGAATGATTAAATAGTGTCTATAAAGAGCTACATAATATGTAGGTGCTATATAGATAACTGTATAAATAACTAATGCATACATTGTTTTCATTATTAAGAATCTAGAGCAATCATTACGGCAGGGTTTCCCAAGCCCAGTCCTCAGGGCTCCCTAACAGTGCAGGTTTTCCATATCTCCTTGCTGGAGCACAGGTGTATTGATTACTGACTGACACATTGTAACAGATCCACAGGTGGTCCTAATTATGTCACATGTGATCCAGAAAACCTGCACTGTTGGGGAGCCCTGAGGACCGGGTTTGGAAAACCCTGCACTGCGGTATATTCAAGGAGGCTGATATTATTATAATTTATTTATATAGCACCAATCATATCACACAGCGCTATACAGAGAATATGTAATCATTCACATGAGTCCCTGTCCTTTTGGAACCTACAATCTATATTTCCTATCACACATATATAAACCTAGTGGGCTCCATGTTGCCAGAAGTCAAGTAACCTAGAAGTATGTTTTTAGAGTGTAGGAGGAACCCGAAGCACACGTGCTGTATTTGGGACCGCAGTATATGTTTTGACATGTACAAAGATCTAGTTCTCGTTAATTTAAAATAACACAAACTACAAATTCAGACACTCTGACATCTACTTGCACAGGGCAGAAATAAAGCAACAGCAACAAAAGGATGCACTGATCTATGGTTCATTCAAATAATTGTGACTTTCCACATCCTGGAGTAGAATATTTATTAAAATAATTATTAGAACAAACTCTATGAGGTTTATTTAATAATGCAAATGAAGATCTAAGTGCAAACATGCTCAGCTTGGCTATTATCAGCTCACACTATTCAGCATCAACAGGTCTTGGAGCTGCACACATTATCCGAAGCACTTATATTCTGCTTAGGAATAATGACTACTTTAACTTGGCATTTTCCCTATGTCATTTTCTGTGTTTCTTTTTGAATTGCCCATAATCTTAATCTTATCGCTGATTGTGACTATTTTGCGACTATCTTCAAAAATGCTAATCACTATATTCGCAAACTCTACTTTTTTATCACTTTGAGACATGTTATCAATCTTTGCAATTCTCCAATACAGAAAAAGGCCCCTTGCACATGGATTGCTGTTCTGTACACAACCTCGTTCCATTTTCCTGTAAGTGTGTAACATCTAAAATCGTAGGGACAAGCAAAGTTTTACAGAGAAGTCAATAATACAGAATGAATCTCAAGCAGTCAGGACTGTATCCTACAAAAATCTCAATGCACTTTGTCATCATTGTCATGTAAACTTAACCCTCTAAAGACTCCTCAAGTACAAACTGCTAACCTTTCTTGGCAATATAGTTTTAGTTTGTATGTTTAACACTCAGTTGCATTATAAAAGATTTATTTTCCGGGCTTGCATTATTGCTCTCTTTGAACGCTGCTTTAAGCAATCAAAGATAGTCTGTTACCTATTTAGTTTCTTCTGCTGCGTTTACTTTGTGCTGGACACCTATATGTCGATCATGTTGCATGGCCTGAGAGCCAAGTCTTAGCATCTAATTTATCTACTTAGGTGACCTATTTGCCCGAGATCTGGCTGATAGGCGCATGGGCTGATCCGCCGGATCTATTCCATCAGTATTTAGGCTGATGTCTGGACGGAAGATGATGGCAAACAGGTCAATAGCGGTCACCTTCTTACCAACATGCGCAATAATAACCTGGGGCCTGATTCATTAAGGATCTTAACTTGAGAAACTTCTTATTTCAGTCTCCTGGATAAAACCATGTTACAATACAAGGGGTGCAAATTAGTATTCTGTTTTGCACATAAGTTAAATACTGCCTGTGTGCTACATGAAAAAAACAGACAGTATTTAACTTATGTGCAAAACAGAATACTAATTTGCACCCCTTGTATTGTAACATGGTTTTATCCAGGAGACTGAAATAAGAAGTTTCTCAAGTTAAGATCCTTAATGAATCAGGCCCCTGATCAATGTTGTTAGATTTTGGCCATTAGGCTTGTTATGGGGTTGCCCATACTGAGATATCAGGGAATTGCTTGATGTTCTTGTGTGTTGCCAGCTTTAGTTATCATTTGATGGCACCAAGACCCAGCTCCTATAACTTGCAGACATACTTCATGGGTGGTGGTTGTGTCCACGTATTATAATATCTCTATAGGTACACATGCATTAAAGCACATATGATTATTCAATGTATTTACATGAGTTTATAATGACCTAAACAGGTAACATGTAGTAAACACAATTAACAATGTATATACATTTATAATTATTATTAGAACTGATTTTTAATCAGGTTTCATGCGTTGTCGATGCAGGAAAAAAATGTATGTTATCTGTATAGATGTGTAATTACCTGTAAGCACCTGAGGGTAAATATATCAAGCTGCGAGTTTCTGTCGCATTTGAAAAGGGGAGATGTTGCCAATAGCAACCATTCAGATTCTAGCTATCATTTTGTAAAATGCACTAAATAAATGATAACTAGAATCTGATTGGTTGCTATAGGCAACATCACCAGTTTTCAAACCCGCCGGAAATTCGCAGCTTGATAAATTTTCCCTCCTGGTTTTTGTCCATTTACCTTATAAGTCATTCTAATGCAGATCTCAGGATATATTTCTTGGGGAGATTCTGCTGGCATCTAATTTTAAGTTCGAAACAGACCCTCTTCAGTGAATCTCCTCCTTTCCCCTCTCACCTTAGCCTCACATGTTAGATTTTCCTTTAAATTGTAAACTCACTTGGTCTGGTAGTGCTACGTTTTTTTTCAGTATGATATTTTGCATCATTTTTATTATATCCTCCAAAAAATGTACAGCACTAGAAATTAAATGTGTTTTATAAATACTCAATAATAATAATGCTCACTTTGACTTCCAAAAAGTTCTTTTTTTTACTAATTTTGAAAATAAATTCTTGTGTCAGGTTGGCTGAAAAACTTTAGATTTGTAGTCACTTGATGTTATAGAGTGATAATGACTTCACATTCATTGCAATTACAGGGTTCTGTGCTCAATTCATCAATGTGAGAACTGTTTTTTTACAGAAGGGTAGAAAAATGGTTCAATTGACTCTGATGCTCAATTATTTTAAATGTTAGTAACTCCCAACAAAGTACATTCAAAGACTATTGTAATAGTACTGTGCAGAACGAAATAACAGTAATCCAATTTTTTGCAGCGATATTTAAAAAGGTTTGTGCCAAAAATTTAAAGTACTTCTTTTGCTGTCCTTTAATTGGTTTTAAAGTAATCAAATGATATAGGTTATGAAGGAAAGAATTTTTTTCAAATAATAAATTGTGAGCTGTGTATGGTCTTAGTTTCCTATTGTAAACACATATTTTGCTATACTTTTGTTAATCAGCAGGATATACAGCAACACAACAGACTCATGACTAGAGGAACAAATGGTATCACCGCAGAGTGGCTAAGCCTCCCTGCTATTTAAGGTAATGGTGGCCAATCACAGTGCTTCCATAGAAAAGAGCCTGCCTACAGCGATACACTGAGGAATCCATCTGCCTAGTAACAGCTGGGACGGAAGAATCATAGTGAGTCATCACGATTAGCACGGCGGCTCATTACAGAAAGAGAATTGATGGTAAAATTGGGGGATATGCAGTGTTTTTATCAATGACTTGAAGAAGAAGAATTTATTTCCTAAGGAATATGCTTTACACTGATTATTGAATCACTTATATGTTAGGCAGAGAGGATAATCAATTCTTGTTTCTTACTTCAATTTGTACGTAGATATGATCAGGTAGTTGCTGTCCGTAGATTCTGAGCAGCTCAGCAGTAGATTTAAGATATCTGAAGTTCTCTTCGGTAGATGGTCTATCCCGTATTGCCATTAAATGACCCATAGTTTCCACGAGCACATCACAGTCTTCTCCCTCCCCTTTTGTGGATAGGCCTTTTTCCGTGTGTTGAATAAATTCAGCAAGCTCATTAACACTAAATAGAAACATTGACCTACTTTAAGCAAGCATAAATCACTCAATAATTACCACACATTTTACATTTCACAACAAAAAAATTACAAATGAAAATATAGAAAAGTAGAAGAACAATTAAAGAAGAGCACTTGTTGTGACAACTTATTGTACTGTACTCTGCAGTACTGCAGGAAATGTTAACTGTTTTTTTTTACATAGTTTAAGATTATGTCATGTACGTTATAATGATTCTAAGTACAATATAGAAAGCACAAAATAGACTTCAAACTTTTACGGTTCTCTGAACCTGTCCAAGGAATTTTCACTCGTATTTTCATCACCCACATGTTTAACAAATGGATTTCATGAAAACAGATTCAGAGGGAATGACTGAGGAAAGTTCAAATCAATAAGTTGCAAAAAAATACTCAGGAACATGACAGTTACCTGCATGTAACATAGTTTACCAAATGATCTTTAAACATCAAACTCCATCTCTTGATGGCATTCATCAGAGAGATTTTGAAAGGCTTCACATCTACGAGGAGCCAGCCATTAAAAGTCCTTTCATTTTCAAACTCTCCAACTTCTTGATAAAGAGATTCGTAAATACTGATCTAAAAAACAGATGATAGGTCAACAATTAATGATAGAACTGCATTCAGTGTTTCCAATATCCTTTCTTAAAATTGTCACCACAATGATGCCAGAAATATATTTGAAATTCCAAACGGCCAAATGAGTTTTACTATCTGGAAAGAAGATCTGAAAACCAAGGGTCAACCCTACCACCAGAAACAGGGCAGGCTCATCAACATCATAACGATATGAATACATTTAATCTAAGCTCACTAGCCTCATCCTCTTTTTCTTGACTATCTTATCACTGGCTATAAGAGTCCCACAAGAATGCTTGAAGCACATGGGCAAGGAAATGGCCACCTTCAGCTCCTGGTCCAAACATGTCCAGAAATGCTTTATAAATGAGCCATGTGGCAGCCCAGACTGAATTGCTAATATCAATGCAATCATATAATGTGACATCTCAAACCATGAATGTTGCACCATTGCATGAATATTCTTCTGCTGATTCTACTGCCAAAGAAGTCCCAAGTTCAGCAGGAAGTAGGTGATCTGACACTGCCTAACTACCACTCAAGTTTGTCCAAGACTTGTATTAGAGTTTGATGTGCTGAAAAGATCAGAAGACATACACCTGCTTGTATGTTGGGAGAAGGAACGAGAGTCTCTCTGTGTCACCCCAAGATTCCATTATCTCAGATAAAAAATATAATCTTTCCTGTAACCATTAACTTTCCCTTAGAAGGAGCTGCATCTCTAAGCAAAGCACTTACAGAGTCCAGGATGAACCAAACAAGCAAGAACACAAAGTAGTATCTGTCACTCAAATATAAACATCAATCCCTCTAACCTGAACTATAGTGATAATCATCAATGTTACGCTAAACACTTCTGAAGAAACAGAAGTAACTCAGCAGCTTCAGCCCTTAATCCTATTTCCAGGCCTGGCACATCTCCAGGAGTCTCTACATAATGTTTCAACATATTTTCCTGTAAATGGCCATGTTGCACAGGGCAATGATTATTTGCCTATTTTAATTTATTGACATGAGTGGTGGGTATTGAGAAAAAAATGCACACACAGTAAACTCATTTGCATTAAAACTCTAATCTTGGACTAGCTTGCACTGTAATCTGTCATCACTATATTGAAAGAGTGAGAAGAATGTTAAATTATTGCGCTAATATTTGAATATTTATTACTTAATTCATTTTACATAAAGTATAATTAAATGAAATCAAGACTTGGATTCTGTATTGTCTGGCATGGTACAGGTAAATTGAGCACATATGCAACAAACAGTGCAATTTGGCCGTGTTGCAGTGCACTGGCCCCACCCACTCACATACAGCGTGTTTGTGAGTGCACTTCGTGCGAATGGACTTAGAATATTGCATGGAATGCTACCAGGTATACTGTATATATTCACAATATGAAGATACTGAATGGTAGCAAACAGTTCCTCTGGAACAGAGGTTAAACATTCCATCTACAACATCCATCCTACTATTTTTCACTACGTTCTTCTTCATTTAATAGCAATTATTCAGAAGCACAGGGGTTATATACATTTTGGTATATGATGGTTTTCCAGTTAAAACAGACAGACGATGTTCAGCTTCAGGGCAGTGGTTATCCGTGTATATCCGCCAGAAGCCATAATATTTTCCACTGGATGACAATTGAAATTGAGTCATTTTGTTTCAGCAGAGCTTTACCTGTTCCTTGAAGTGCTCTAACTGCGGTGAGCATTCCTGTAGTTCATAATCTGCATACAATTCCATCTCTTCGGCGCTAAGAAACCGACCATACTGGAGGAACTGCTTCATGAATTCTGTTTTATCATCCGTCCACAAATAGCTGTACTTTTTAAAGTGCTTCTGATACTCTTTCACATTAACAATGGTCGAGTGCACCCTTCTCATAATCTCTCCACGCATTTCTTTCAGCTCCTCCATCTCATCAACATCTAGCTACATGCGAGACATAAAAATGAGTTGTATGTGAAAGACTGTGATTATTTTTCCCAATAAAGAAAGAAATGTAGAAATGCTTCTACAAGGAAAGAAGGGGGGGTAACGGCTACTATTCAATTTCCAGAGTGGTGGAGTGTTCAGTCATAGCAGACACAGAATGCAGTGGCTGCATTTTAAGATGAAATGGACTACTTTGAATTAATTGGCATTTAAAGCTTTACACTGAGCTGGTTGGTGAATACCCTACAATGATTTATACAAAATGTTCTGATAATAGGTACATTAAAATATCCCTGACCTGCTGAAATACATGTTTAGCAAATCATTGTGGATATATAGAGAGAGGAACTGTGACTTGACTTCCTCCTTCCTTAAAATGAAATGATGCAAAAAATGTAGAGGTACAGTATTATTATTGCTTACTTGGTCATATGTATTAAAAGGGGAAGTGCAGTGGCGGGATTGGGGAGTTCTACGTTCCTGTCCTAGGTAGAGAGCGACAGGCCACTCTATACTATACGTCTACTCAAACTGTTCTATAAAAAAATTCCCCTAAAACCCTGTTAGGTGTCCGGAGTCCACCCTTAAGGGAGAAAAACATGCATCTCTAAAGTACATGTTTTTCTGTCATATCACTTTCACCAGTTACAGGTCTGGTATAAATGCAGAGTGGTATTGATGACAGCTGTGTATACATGCTAGAACATGTGTTTGAAATCAAGAGCAACTGTAAAAATGCATTTTATGTGCAGTAGACATTAATAATATCATGATAAATGTATTTCTTTGGAAAATAAAATGAAAGAAAAACTTTTTTATTTTTAAATGTTTTTTTCATTAATGACTATGGGCCTGATTCATAAAGGATCTTAACTTGAGAAACTTCTTATTTCAGTCCTCTGGACAAAACCATGTTACAATGCAACAGATGCAACTTAGCATTCTGTTTTGCACATAAGTTAAATACTGACTGTTTTTTCATGTAGCACACAAATGTCAACTTTAAATTTCAGTGTACAAATAAGCTATCAAGTATTTGTGTGCTACATGAAAAACAGTCAGTATTTAACTTATGTGCAAAACAGAATGCTAATTTGCACCCCTTGCATTGTGACATGGTTTTGTCCAGGAGACTGAAATAAGAAGTTTCTCAAGTTAAGATCCTTAATGAATCAGGCCCTATATTATTAACAGCTGACAATAATTGAATAGGTCTCTTTTATTCTGTGCGCTCTGCTGAGACTTTATATTCCATATATGTATTGTTCGTGTCCTGCAGTATATTGTGTCTGTCTCAATACGGCAAGTGCCTGACATGTACTTAGAACTGTCTTAAACAAGACGTTTCTTCAGATCTGCTTGCAGTTGAAAAGGGACGTGCGTATGCACGATTTATGTGCACTTCTAAAAAACGCAATACATTCATTTTGAATCAGGCCCATTATCTATAATATTAAGGAAATAACATGATTAGATTTGACACCTACTCTAACACCAAGCCATGACAGATATATCCTGGGTCATACGACCAGCAAAAATGGCATATATGTGGCACATCTCCTTCATGGATCCTGCTATTATGCCCTAATCCATCTCCACCATGCACTCCTCGACTCCAGGACTCCCTCTAAACCAGCTAAACCCATTTATTAAGCACTAACTATAAGACTATCGACATCTTGTCTAATATTGTGAAGTTGGACTATTCCTTTGCACTTTGCGATTTCGTCCTCATGACTCTCTACAACTGTTTATTTATACATATGAATATGTGATGTTTGTATCCGCTAGTATTGCTCTCCACCCATAATTAGTTTTTTTCTATACGCTTTCCACTCTGCAATTCATTAATAAAAAAATCATTGACAAAAACCAGAAAATGAAGCCTGTAAATGACCTCAACAATTTTCTGAAAGTCAGAAAAGTGAAACAGATTTAATAGCAATTAATAGCCGTTACCAGTTTCCTCCCACAGTCTAAAAACATACTGGTTGGCCATTGACTTCTGACCCCTGTGTGCAGGGGGGTACGGAGAATGCTTGTGCGAGGGGCCCGGTCATAACAACTGGCCCGAACACAACAAGGGGCCCCCTGCAATCTGAATTATGTTGGTTCTTAAAAGGCACATAAAAATTGGGTTCAAGGTTATAATAATACTGTTCGACTTCACATGGCTTTCTTAAAAGTGTCAGCTGGAGAAAACAGCTCCTCAAACGTTTGAAAATGTTCTGTTCCTGTCTTTACAGATAACAAGCTTCTTTTGCTGTGTCTAACCAAATCTGTTGAAACTCTGTTCACTATGTACATCACCTATGCTTGTTCCCTTATCAGAGATCTATACACAAACAAAGCTTGTTTGCAGTATTAGAGTTCCATTATCTAGATTGAAACAGAAGGATATGCTGAGGAGGAAGAGGGAGGGAGAATGAACACAGAACACAATACACACATTGCCGGGAAGGGAATTCAATACCTGATACGTTTGTTTCCCAAGGTGAGCAGCCACACGTGGTATAAAAGATGCAATTCGATATGTGTCCCGAATTAAACTCTCTATGGTGTTATAAAAATTGCCAGTAATGTTCAGGTCCAAGGAAGGCACAAAGCTCATTTCACCTCCATTAAGGAAGAGTTCCACTTTAAACAATGGAGGATTGTTAAGTGATGGCTCTGTGTTATCAATCAAGTATTGAAGTGAACACTTCACCGCTTGGAACAATCCTTCTAAAATCATGCGGTCTATGTACCCTGTGTACGACTTCCATTTATCAGAGAGCAGCTCTGCTTGAAACAACTGCTGATTGCACTGCAAAAAATAAGAATGCAATGATTAAGTTCATGCGCTAACAAAACCACTCTGCAACCTGTAGAATTGCCCTTGCCTAGGTTTTATAGTTAATGTGGACTTATTACCATCATAGAAAAACAATAATTTCTGCAGAAGTCGAACCTAAATAATTCAGCAATGCAATGTGAATGAAAGTCTAAATACCATGATGGATTCTATAGCCCATAAAAAAACCATGTTGGCATATGTGGGGTATCATCGCCTCAAAGTCCTCCTGTATTGGCCTCTCATTAGATGAATTACCAGATTGGAAGCTATTCATTTAGCTTTATCCCATATGTGAGCCAACCCAAGTGTTTGCTCTCAGTGTTTAGAGTAAGTTCCATCCTACCAGAAGCCCCTTACATGTGATAGGTGTCTTATGTGTTAGGCCACTAAGATATCTGTGTTTATTACTTTCTTAAATGCAGAGTTTTAAAATTAGGCCTTTATTTTCCTATAAAGCAACCAAATGGTAGGAGGGGGGGGGGGGGGAGATGTTGCTCATTTGCATGTAAGAATTGGCACCTTTTTACCTTAGGGCAAGTAGGCCCGTGGTACAGAAGCGATGAATTTAAAAAAAAAGTCATTTGGAATCTGTCCACTACAATCTACCCAATAAATACAGCAACTTCATTTTGAAAGGAAACTTCTTTCAAAACCTTGCTTCTGTATTTTATAACTTTGCAATAGGACTGAAGAAATTATCTGAATCTTTCGCAGCCCTACAGGTATAGGTGTATCTCTTAATGGAGTACTATGATGTGATATAATGTGGAGAAGGCAGTACTTCTGACTTTAGTACTGTACTATACTTGAGTGTAGTATTACTTAAAGCCCATAATATTGAGGTGGGAACTGCTGGACAGCATCTTGTGCTGTAAATTCTATAATAACGGACTGTAAAGACTAGAGATGTGCGCTGACCTTTGTGTTTTGGTTTGGAAACCGGTGCCGGTTCAGAGCCGGACTCTGTGTTTCAGCTCTGCTACCAGTTTTGCCAAACAAATGTGAAAAGTTTTGGATCAGGATTTAATTAAAAATTTTGAAAAATAGGTAAAATAACGTGGGCAGCTCGTGGCTTAGTGGTTAGCAATTCTACCTCACAGTACTGGGGTCAAGAGTTTGATTAACAACCATGGCCTTATTTGTGTGTAGTTTGTATGTTCGCCCTATGCAGGGGGGGGGCTGGGCTGGGCTGGGGGGCAGCGCCCCCCCGGGCTGCTCAGTCTCACCGCTGTTAGGGCCGGCCGCCCGCCCCCCGGATGCAATATCGCCTAATTTTTACCGGCGGCCGCATCACATGACACCAATGCGGCTGCTTCATTGATGTCGTGGGTGTCATGTGATGCGGTCGCCAGTGCCCCCCCCGGGCTGAAATCTGCCAGCCCGCGCCTAGCCCTATGTTTGCATGGGTTTCCTTCTACACTCCAAAAACATACTAGTAGGTTAATTGGCTGCTATTAAATTGACCATAATCATAGTCTCTCGGTCTGTGTGTGTGTGTGTGTGTGTGTTATGTGAGTTCTCTCTACAGCGTTGCGGAACTAGTGGCACTATATAAATAGATGATGATCAACGAAGGTGGAGTGCACTCACAATAAAAAACTTCAAAAAGTAGGCATACAATAAATTTAGAACGTAACATAGAATGCATCATAGACACTTATGCTACAGAAACAAGCAGCGTTCATTGGATGGCCATGGGTAGAAATAATACAGTTAGACATTGATAAAACTAAATAGACAAAGGGGGCCTGCACCTACATTTGTTTATTTACTACGCACTTATCATTGGGTAGAGTGTACATCGAGAGCCAAGAGTAGAGATTTCAAACACATTGGGCCTGATCTTATTTAAGTCTCCTGGACAAAACCATGTTACACTGCAAGGGGTGAAAATTAGTTTTCTGTTTTGCACATAAGTTAAATACTGACTGTTTTTTCATGTAGCACACAAATATCAACTTTAAATTTCAGTGTAGAAGTAAGCTATTAAGTATCTGTGTGCTACATGAAAAAGCAGTCATAATTTAACTTATGTGCAAAACAGAAAACTAATTTTCACCTCTTGCATTGTTTTGTCCAGGAGACTTAAATAAAATATTTCTTAATTTAAGTTCCTTAATTAATCAGGCCGCTTGTTTTACTATAAGTACCTTTTATGGTATAAGTAAGGTAGATCTGGCTGAATAGAGATTAGTGTGTTCTGTAATGCTGCCTTTGTGAATCAAAAAGGGGGCCTCGTCACTCATATATATTTGCAAGTATATAAATATTTCATGTATAAAATATGTCATGTATATCAGTATGGAATGTATATAAATATGGAATGTACAAATAATACCTATATCTTGAAAAAATATGTAAACTAGACAGTTCAGATTAGGAGATAGTTGGCTTTCCCACACAAGTTAAAATGTATAACTCACATTGATGCAGATTTGGTAGCCAAACATCAAACATCTGTCTTGACAAAACAATACAAAGAAAAAGAAAGTAAGAGATAGAATTTGGCATATTGGTCACCCAACCAGCAGTCAGTTGGCAATTGGCAGCACTAGAAACATGCTGAAAACAGTTAGGCATAGCAATGAGTTACAAACCGCTCCCCCCCCCTTTCCCAAATGGGAAATTTGGTGCAAGAGCGTACTACTACAAAGGCTTCAGAAGACTCTTGGGGAAAAGTGGAGGAGTCAAAATCGTGAAAGATGGCATTGTCCTTGGGGCCAATATGTTGAAAAGAACATGCACAAAGGTTAACAAACCAAGCACTCTAGCGACAGTCACTGCTTAATTTGTTTGGGCCCCCACAAAAGTCAAAAATTTGGTTGTTGGTTGTTCAACTGGATATTAGATAGGGATGTTAACGAGTGAATCATGGACATTTGGATAACAGTGGTTTTCTTCCTCAATGGTAACCAATCATCATCCTCATCATCATCCTCATTGAAGATGTCTACATCAATTACTTTTTTTTAAAAAATAGAAGATACTCCAAATAGGTACCCATTAGGTAGCATGAGTGATACACTGGGGAGGGCGAGCAGCAATATATTGGAGAGGTTCAGCAGCAAATACATTGGAGAAGGTCAGCAGCAAATACATTGTAGAGGGTCAGCAGTAATATATTGGAGAGAGTCAGCAGCAAATTCATTGGAGATGGTCAGCAATGCAGCAAGTACATTGGAAAGGGTCCACCGCAATACATTGGAGAGAGTCAGCACTGCAGCAAATACATTGGAGAAGGGACAGCAATGGCAGTATCAGAGCTCATTAGACGGATAGTGAATGCATCAGTAGACATTATTTAACAGATGATGAGATAATAAGGGCACAATGTTAAATGGTGCAAGATGGCATTGTACTTGGGGCCATCCACCCAGGTGTGATACATACATGGATTCATCAGCTACAGGATTGACATAATATGATTAGTGGGCAGCAGAATAGACAGGGTTATAAAGTCAACAATATAATGACATCGACAGTATGCTTAGGATAACAATTGAAATGTTGACAGTATTTATTAGATTGACAATTAAAATGTAGACCGTATTCTCCCTAACTCTAACCCTGTCCCTCAAGATCTGTCTCTGGCTGTAAAGCAGTATCTTCCATTGAGATACTGCTTGTCTCTTGCAGCTCCTGTCTGCTAGAACTATGCATAATCTATGCCTTGCCTGCAGTACCCTTCTATCAGGAGAGGTGCTGCAATCTCACCATTACACACACTATCTCACTAGCAGGAATTACCTCATTCCCCAGGCAGCACCCACACCTGTTCACTGCCTTTATAAGTCTGCCTCTCCCAGTAATCTGTGGCAGTTCATTGCTGTCTTGCCTGTTGTTGCTGACTCTTCTGAATATCCTGTGTCTGACTTCCTTTTATTGACCCCAGCTTGTTCCGCGGCTTCGCTGCTTATCTCCTGACCCAGACCTTGGCTCCATTCCTGACAATGCTCCAGCTCATTCCCTGTTACTTTCGTGGCTTTCCTGGCTTTGACTCCTTGGCTTGTTTGACCCTCATCTATTCTGTCTCCCTTGGATCGATCCAGCGCTTTCTGGAAAGACCTCAAGCTCTGCTTATCATGGTTTATCCAGTACCTGGTGCCTCACGCCTCCTGGCAAGGTGTTGAGTCCTGCTTATCGTGGTTTATACTGTACCTCATGCCTCCAGACTAAGCCAGGCTTTTCTGCTTTTCCAGCCTCTGAGTTAAGTCTGCTATCCAGCTTATCTGTACTGCCTCTACAAGCCATGTCACCATTTGTGAGTCTCTGAGTTATTGTCACGAGTCACAGGGACTGAAGGCCACTTGCTGATATTTGCGCTGCTAGGCCAGGAGGCTTGGAGTCTAAACATGCCCCCAGTCCTCGCCAGGGACCCCCGCAAGGGAGGTTGGAGTTTGCTGCATAGGACATGCAGGTCGCGGCCCTCCAAGTTAGCTATCAGCGAAGTGGATGGTGAACAAACCTGGTCGTGCAGGCAGAGGTCAAACCATACTGGTAAACATGGTATCAGAGGACTAGGCAAATCGGAGTCAGTAAGCCAAAGGTCAGATACAGCAGGAGCAATCAGGCCGAAGAGAGACCTAGAAGCAGAACCAGGGGAAGCTGGGTCGTACACAGGAGGTCAGTCAGAGAGCAGGGAGACAGGCTCGGACTCTGGAGCATAGGAAGACCTACAAACTCTGGTGCCTACCTAGAGTTAGAGGCAGGTTTAAATAGTGGAATCCATTCCCTGGTTGGTGGCAGTGGAGGCGGTGGCCCAAACAGCTGACTGCCAACAGGAAGTGTAGAGGAGCGTCCCGTTGCTAGGAAACAGAGATCTGAGCAAACACACATGCACATGGCCAAGAAAAGATTCTGAGGAAAGGAGACATTGTTCTGCCGCCTAGCAACGGACTGAGCTGCCGGCAGAGGAAGGCGTCTATCTCTGGAACCATTGATGAGTGTGGGGACAGCGCCTGACAGTATCCCCTTCCCCCTCTCTTCTAGAAGGCTTACCCTCCAAGGAGCATTTGTTACAGAAACTCGCCAACAGAAGTGGAGGATTAAGATCATCCTCATACACCCAGGACAGGGCTGAAGCCTTTCCAGTAGACCAAATACTGGGAGCATCCATGAAGCTTGCGAGTATCAAAGATATGGCTTATTTCAAACTCGTTACCAGAAGCTGCGGGAATAGGATGAGGATAAGATGGAATATGGGAAAATTTGTTGAGCACCAGTGGTTTCAACAAGGAAATATGGAAAGTTTTGTGCACTTTAAGAGAGGGAGGGAGTTGAATTCTATAGGTAACGGGATTAACCACCTGAAGTACTGGAAAAGGCCCAATAAATCTTGGGGCCAATTTCATTGAGGGTACCTGTAGCTTAAGGTTTTGTGTGGAGAGCCACACCTTGTCCCCAACTTGCAGAACTAGTAGCAATTTCCGATGATGGTCCACTGCGAGTTTATACTGCTGAGAGGACTGTAATAACTTCTCTTTAGTGTCTGTTCAAAGTCGTGAACCATAGCAGGAATTGTCCCTGTCGGGGAGGAGGACAAATCGGGAAGAATGGGGTGGGCACCATATACAATAAAGAAGGGGTGTCAGGCGCCGCTCGGCGGCCGCCCGCCCGTCTGCATAGCACGTCTGGTTGCCTAGCAACCAGACGCATCACTTCCCCTTCTGCCCGGCCGGCCAGCTACAGACTTGAAAGCGTTCCCGTTGCTAGGCAACGGGACGCTGCATGAAGATAGCGCTACGGCGCTATAGAATGACTAGCGCTACGGCGCTGGAGTATGACAGCACTACTAGTGCTGAGGGCATTGGCTAGCAGCACTATTTAAGCCTCTCTGACCCCACTTCCTGTGCCAGAGTTTCAGGTCCTTTCCTGTCCTCCAGCGTTCCAGTGTTCCTGTGATTATCTGTTTCCTGACCTTTTCCTTCCTCCAGTTTATTGCCGGTACAGATTCAGTTGGAAAAGTTTGCCAGACGACCTCTCTTGTGCTCGTTCCTGGAAGCGTAAGTCGATTCTATTGCATAAAGAGATTAAGGCAGGAGCAGCAACTGTAGAGGAGGCCTGGGAAGGTAGAGTAACCCCAGAAGAGGTGACAACACCTGCCTGAGAGACCACCATTGATGCTTGAAGCGATTTAATTCTAGCAGCAATCCCTTGAATACACTGGAGGAGCTGGGCCTGCTCAGATTCTTGTTTAGCAACTCTGTGAGCCAAGTGCATAAGAAGATCACGAGCCAAGGGTTCAACAGGTCCTTCAGTAGACATGGCCAGAGTATACTGTCACTAGTCCCAGGGACTGAAGGCCACTTGCTGATATTTGCGCTGCTAAGCTACGAGGCGCGGACTCTAAACACTTCGCCAGGGACTCCCGCATGGAGGTTGGAGTTTGCTGCATAGGACATGCAGGTAGCGGCCCTCCAAGATAGCTATCAGCTAATGGATGGTGGACGGTGAACAGACCTGGTCATGCAGGCAGAGGTCAAACCATACTGGTAAACGTGGTATCAGAGGACTAGGCAAATCGGAGTCAGTAAGCTAGTGTCACTCACCGGACCGTGAGTGCCTCTTCCCGGACATTTAGGAACCGTGGCCGTCCACCATCCTGAGGGTCTGCGCATGCGCAGCCCTTTTCTATACTTCAGTGTATACCCCTTTAACTTAATTGGCAGATCAGGCAACCTCCCTATATTAAGCACCTGTGGTCACTACCACGTTGCCTGATCTTGGAGTCTCATTCCTCATGAGTCTCTGAAGGTGTTCCTGTATTACTTGTGTATTCAGTGCTGCTGATTCCTGTGGTTTCCAAACCACTTCTACTTCTGAGGTTCCATACCACTTCTACCATCAACTGTATCATCATGACTGTTTGCTGATTCCTATCCGCTGCCTCCGTGCACTACAGTCTTCTACACCACTTCAACGTTATTTTATATCAATGTGACTGTTTGCTCATTGCTATCCGCTGCCTCCGTGCACTCCAGCTTTTACCTCACTCACCTGCTTCTCATCAAGTCTGTTTGCTGATTTCTATCCGCTGCCTCCGTGCACTACAGTCTCCTGCTTGCGACTCGCCTGTGTTCAACATCGTGACTGCCAGCTGACTACTATCCGCTGCCTCTGTGCACTACAGTCTCCTGCTTGCAACTCGCCTGTGTTCAACATCGTGACTGCCAGCTGATTACTATCCGCTGCCTCCGTGCACTACACTCTCATCTCATCTTTGCTGTGACTTCCTCGAGACTGCCGCTTTTCATTACCATCTGCTACACTTCGTGATCTACAGCTCCTGCCCTGCGCTGCACTCCTGTTTCCCATCGCTGTTGGTTCCTGTGGTTGCTACTGGTTACCTCCGTGTGCCGCTGAGTCCTGCCGCTGTGGTCAGCGCTATCGTCCATCTCCTGCTGATCCACTCTCCACGCCTTCACGTGTTCCACTGGCCTCTACCCTCCTGTCAGCATTGGATTTGTATCTCTTCTACTACCCTCTGCTGGATCATCTCCATTCTCCTGGGTTTCCTATGAGTCCAGTTCCACGTGTTGCTGACTCCTGTGGATTGGTGTCCCTGTCGGTCTACTCACCTGTGCGCTGCACCTGCTAGACCGCTGCTTCTCCTATCCAGGGACTTCCTATCCAGTCGGTCTCCAGCCGCTCAGGTACCGCTGCAATCCCATCTGACTGCTACTGCTGAACCACGGTATGCATACTTCTCATTGACTGTGCTGTGTATTGCATATCTTGCTGGACTGTGTTTGGTTCTCTCTGGAGTCTGCTATCCGCTGAGTCTATTGCCATCATTGACTGTGTTATCATTGTGCTGGACTATTTCAAGAGACTTTCTAGATTGCAGACCTAATCAGTCATTTACATATATATATCTATATTGTGCATATTACTGTGGATCGTGTATAAGGTGCCTGTGTATATCCTGTGTTGCAGTCTTCCCCCCGTGCACCTCCTCACATATATATTCAGTGGTACAACTTGCTGATGTCAGACCACTGATCCCTGTTTCCGGTATCACCTGTTCCATTATCCTCTCACATAGCAGTGGTACAACTTGCTACCGCAGACCACTGACTACCTGGATACCTCCACTTGGATTCCATTCCTTCACTCAGACAACGGTACAACTTGCTACCCGCAGACCGCTGACTCTCATCACCTCCTTGTTTCTGTTGGACATTCCTCCTCACTATAGCAGTGGTACAACTTGCTATCGCAGACCACTGACTACCTTCACGTGTCCTTGTCCATACAGTTCCTTGTGTATCTTTACCTCATTATTACCAGTGTTGCTAGTCATAGACTTTCCTGAGCATCTCATCGGCCATCATTTCATGTTCCGTGATCACCCAGCTACCAGAGTACCCTATTACCATCTACATTGCTCTGGTAAGCCTACCATCTGGTGATCCCTGGGTAAAGACTCCTAGTGCCCGTGACAGTAAGATCAGGCCATGACAGACCCAGATGTGGAACCTACCGCCAAAGAGATGCTGCAACATCTGGTTAGCCGTGTGGAGCAACAGGATGCCCGCCAACAGCTGTTACTTCAGTGTTATCAGTCATTAACCTCCCAAGGAACATCTGGACAGACTGTGACAGCTACTACTGAAGCTCCTGTGCTTTCCTCCGTTTCCCCATTGCCATCCCAGGTGTCTATAGCTTCCACGCTTCACCTGCCTACTCCGTCAAAGTACGATGGAGACCCCAAAACCTGTAGGGGTTTCCTTAACCAATGTTCAGTCCATTTTGAGCTCCAACCTCAAAATTTTTCTACCCATCGTTCCAGAGTGGCCTATCTTATCTCTTTGTTTTCAGGACAAGCCCTGGCTTGGGCCTCCCCTCTGTGGGAGAGGAACGATCCAATTTTACAAGATAGTGCCAAATTCATTTCTACATTCCGAAGTGTATTCGATGAACCAGGTCGTGTGACCTCCGCTGCTTCCAGCATCCTCCGTCTGCGACAAGGATCTCATACTGTAGGCCAGTACGTCATTCAATTTAGGATCTTAGCCTCTGAACTTCAGTGGAACACTGAAGCCCTAGTTGCCGCCTTCTGGCAGGGGCTTTCCGATAAAATTAAAGATGCACTGACTACCCAAGAGCTTCCTTCGTCACTTGAAGATTTGATCTCTCTATGCCATCGTGTTGATATGAGATTTCGTGAAAGAGAGGCTGAGAAAACGACTTCTGCTAAAGCACCTTTTCGCTCTAACCCTCAATTTCGTCCAGTGTCACCCGCTGTGATTCCCATGGAGATTGGACGTTCCAAGTTATCTTCTGAGGAGAGGAAACGAAGAGTCAAGAATAGACTCTGTATCTATTGTGCTGATTCCACTCATGTTCTCAGCTCCTGCCCTAAGAGATCGGGAAATGCCAGGCCCTAACTAGTTCTGGAGAGGTGAAGTTAGGGTCCCTGGAGTCCTCTCCATCGTCTATGAAATCTAAAGTCTGCGCTTTTGATGTGACTATTTCCTTTGCTACCAAGACCTTTGAGTCACAGGCATTGATTGATTCCGGAGCAGCAGGAAATTTTATTTCCAAATCGTTAGTTAATCAATGGTCTCTACCAATGATTACCTTAAAAACTCCCATTACTGTGACGGCTATCGATGGATCACGTCTCATCAACGGTCTCATCACCCAGAGTACGTCTCCAGTAACCCTTCAGATTGGTGCTCTGCATCATGAAGAGATATCGTTTTTAATTCTTCCTGTTACGACAAGTCCGATTGTCCTAGGCCTTCCATGGCTTCAGTGTCACTCTCCCCAGATTGACTGGCGCACCCCTCAAGTCACGTCTTGGGGGCCTGAATGTCACCATCATTGCCTTTCCCAAGTCATTCCTCTCAAGGTACAGCAAGCTTCCATTTCAGCTATTTCACCGGGACTCCCTCCTCAATATGCTTCATTTACCGATGTTTTTGATAAAGCTCAGTCTGAACGTCTTCCTCCTCATCGTTCTTGGGATTGTCCGATTGATCTTCTTCCTGGCAAGACTCCTCCCAGAGGCCGGGTCTATCCACTCTCGTTACCTGAAACTCAAGCTACATCTGAATATATACGGGAGAACCTCCAGCGTGGGTTCATTCGACCTTCCACCTCGCCCGCTGGAGCTGGGTTCTTCTTTGTCAAAAAGAAGGATGGATCATTACGCCCTTGTATAGATTTTCGTGGACTCAATGCCATTACTATCAAGAACCGGTACCCCATTCCGTTGATCACTGAGCTATTTGACCGCATTAAGGGAGCCCGTATTTTTACTAAGTTGGATCTTCGTGGTGCTTACAATTTAATCAGAATCCGTTCCGGTGACGAATGGAAGACGGCGTTTAACACCAGAGACGGGCATTACGAATATCTGGTAATGCCTTTCGGGCTATGTAATGCCCCCGCTGTTTTTCAGGGCTTCATCAATGAGATTTTTCGGGACTTATTATATGTATGTGTCGTCGTCTACCTGGACGACATATTGATTTTTTCACAGGACCTGCCTTCTCACCACCAACATGTGGCAGAAGTCCTCTCCAGGCTACGGAAAAATTCATTGTTCTGTAAATTAGAAAAATGTTCATTCGAATTACCCCAGATTCCATTCTTGGGGTATATTGTTTCCGGAGTTGGTCTGAAGATGGATCCTGACAAAGTAAATGCTGTACTACATTGGCCCCAGCCAACTACTCTTCGTGCCATCCAGCGTTTTTTAGGTTTTGCCAATTACTATAGACGCTTCATTCAAGACTTTTCTTCCATTGCATCTCCTATTGTGGCCCTGACTCGTAAAGGGGCTAATCCTAAGCAATGGTCTACTGAGGCTATTCAAGCCTTTCAAACATTAAAAGAGTCCTTCTCTTCGGCTCCAATCCTTCGTCAGCCTGATGTGACACTCCCTTTTTTCCTAGAAGTAGATGCCTCTAATGTGGGCTTAGGAGCTATTCTCTCCCAACGCTCGGAACAGCAAAAATTCCACCCTTGTGCCTTCTATTCTCGGGGTCTCCTACCCGCAGAGAAGAATTATACCATCGGAGACAAGGAATTACTGGCTATCAAAGCCGCATTAGAGGAATGGAGATACTTGTTGGAGGGAGCTCGCCATCCGGTGACGATCTTCACGGATCATAAGAACTTGTCATATCTCCAGTCTGCCCAATGCTTGAACCCTCGTCAAGCAAGATGGTCTCTTTTCTTTTCCCGTTTTGAATTAATAATTACCTTCAAACCAGCTGCCAAGAACAAAAAAGCTGATGCCTTATCTAGAGCCTTTGCTACGTCCTCTGATATAGAAGAGGTTTCCAACCATACCATTCTAGACCCCAAATGTATCTCACTGGCTGCTTCATCCACCAAAACGCTACCATTTGGGAAGACCCTCGTGCCTCCTACACTAAGGAGGAAAATCCTTTCGTGGTTCCATGCCTCTCGTTTTTCTGGACACGCCGGTGAACACAAGACTTTTGAGATCCTCTCTCGAAGTTACTGGTGGCCTTCAATGAGGAGAGACGTCAAAGAGTTCATTGCTTCCTGTGAATTATGTTCGCAATTCAAATCCTCCCGCAGAACCCCAGCAGGGTTGCTGCGACCACTACCCATTCCGTCCAAACCATGGACCCATATTAGTATGGATTTCGTTACTGACTTACCACCTAGTAAGAACCATAACACTATTTGGGTGGTAGTGGACAGATTTTCGAAGATGGCTCATTTCATCCCTCTGTCTGGTTTGCCTTCCTCGTCTATCCTGGCTGAACATTTCATTAAAGAGATCTTCCGTATCCATGGATGTCCATCTGAGATTGTGTCTGATAGAGGAGTACAATTCGTGTCCAGATTCTGGCGAGCCCTTTGTAAAACCTTGGGCATACGATTAGCACTCTCATCTTCTTACCATCCACAATCCAATGGACAAACCGAACGTGTCAATCAAGATCTTGAGACTTTTATAAGGATATTTTCATCAGCCAATCAAGACAACTGGGTAGAGTTACTCCCTTGGGCTGAGTTCGCCCATAACAACATGTACCATGAGTCATCATCCAAAACTCCATTCTTTGTGGTCTACGGTCACCATCCGTCTTTTCCGGAATTTCCTGCCCTCCCGCCCACCCAAGTTCCTGCGGTGGAGACTGTTTGTCAGACCTTTAAAAATATCTGGTCTCAGGTTAGAACCTGTTTGAAGAAGACATCTGTCAAATATAAATCTTTCGCTGATAAGAAGAGGCGGGCTATTCCACCACTAAAAATTGGAGATCGTGTCTGGTTATCCACAAAAAATATTCGTTTGAAGGTTCCATCCATGAAATTCGCCCCTCGTTTTATTGGTCCATATAGGATCATTCAAGTTATCAATCCAGTATGTGTGAAACTCCTTCTTCCTAAGAGTCTTCGGATTTCTAATGCCTTCCATGTATCTTTGCTCAAACCTCTTATTATCAACCGTTTTTCAACTCCTCCCTCAGCTCCGCAGCCAGTTCAAGTCCATCAGGAGGAGGATTTTGAGATTACCGAGGTACTAGATGCAAAAATTTCGCGAGGAGTCCTCCACTTCCTCGTTCATTGGAAGGGCTTTGGTCCTGAGGAGCGCTCTTGGATCAAAGCTGAAGATCTTAATGCTCCTGCCCTTTTGAAGAAGTTTTACTCCAAAAATCCGGACAAGCCCGGTTCCAGGCGTTCTGTGCCCACCTTTAAAAGGGGGGGTACTGTCACTCACCGGACCGTGAGTGCCTCTTCCCGGACATTTAGGAACCGTGGCCGTCCACCATCCTGAGGGTCTGCGCATGCGCAGCCCTTTTCTATACTTCAGTGTATACCCCTTTAACTTAATTGGCAGATCAGGCAACCTCCCTATATTAAGCACCTGTGGTCACTACCACGTTGCCTGATCTTGGAGTCTCATTCCTCATGAGTCTCTGAAGGTGTTCCTGTATTACTTGTGTATTCAGTGCTGCTGATTCCTGTGGTTTCCAAACCACTTCTACTTCTGTGGTTCCATACCACTTCTACCATCAACTGTATCATCATGACTGTTTGCTGATTCCTATCCGCTGCCTCCGTGCACTACAGTCTTCTACACCACTTCAACGTTATTTTATATCAATGTGACTGTTTGCTCATTGCTATCCGCTGCCTCCGTGCACTCCAGCTTTTACCTCACTCACCTGCTTCTCATCAAGTCTGTTTGCTGATTTCTATCCGCTGCCTCCGTGCACTACAGTCTCCTGCTTGCGACTCGCCTGTGTTCAACATCGTGACTGCCAGCTGACTACTATCCGCTGCCTCTGTGCACTACAGTCTCCTGCTTGCAACTCGCCTGTGTTCAACATCGTGACTGCCAGCTGATTACTATCCGCTGCCTCCGTGCACTACACTCTCATCTCATCTTTGCTGTGACTTCCTCGAGACTGCCGCTTTTCATTACCATCTGCTACACTTCGTGATCTACAGCTCCTGCCCTGCGTTGCACTCCTGTTTCCCATCGCTGTTGGTTCCTGTGGTTGCTACTGGTTACCTCCGTGTGCCGCTGAGTCCTGCCGCTGTGGTCAGCGCTATCGTCCATCTCCTGCTGATCCACTCTCCACGCCTTCACGTGTTCCACTGGCCTCTACCCTCCTGTCAGCATTGGATTTGTATCTCTTCTACTACCCTCTGCTGGATCATCTCCATTCTCCTGGGTTTCCTATGAGTCCAGTTCCACGTGTTGCTGACTCCTGTGGATTGGTGTCCCTGTCGGTCTACTCACCTGTGCGCTGCACCTGCTAGACCGCTGCTTCTCCTATCCAGGGACTTCCTATCCAGTCGGTCTCCAGCCGCTCAGGTACCGCTGCAATCCCATCTGACTGCTACTGCTGAACCACGGTATGCATACTTCTCATTGACTGTGCTGTGTATTGCATATCTTGCTGGACTGTGTTTGGTTCTCTCTGGAGTCTGCTATCCGCTGAGTCTATTGCCATCATTGACTGTGTTATCATTGTGCTGGACTATTTCAAGAGACTTTCTAGATTGCAGACCTAATCAGTCATTTACATATATATATCTATATTGTGCATATTACTGTGGATCGTGTATAAGGTGCCTGTGTATATCCTGTGTTGCAGTCTTCCCCCCGTGCACCTCCTCACATATATATTCAGTGGTACAACTTGCTGATGTCAGACCACTGATCCCTGTTTCCGGTATCACCTGTTCCATTATCCTCTCACATAGCAGTGGTACAACTTGCTACCGCAGACCACTGACTACCTGGATACCTCCACTTGGATTCCATTCCTTCACTCAGACAACGGTACAACTTGCTACCCGCAGACCGCTGACTCTCATCACCTCCTTGTTTCTGTTGGACATTCCTCCTCACTATAGCAGTGGTACAACTTGCTATCGCAGACCACTGACTACCTTCACGTGTCCTTGTCCATACAGTTCCTTGTGTATCTTTACCTCATTATTACCAGTGTTGCTAGTCATAGACTTTCCTGAGCATCTCATCGGCCATCATTTCATGTTCCGTGATCACCCAGCTACCAGAGTACCCTATTACCATCTACATTGCTCTGGTAAGCCTACCATCTGGTGATCCCTGGGTAAAGACTCCTAGTGCCCGTGACAGCTAGGAGGCTTGGAGTCTAAACACGCCCCCGGTCTTCACCAGAGACCCCCGCAAGAGAGGTTGGAGTTTGCTGCAAGTGACGTGCAGGTTGCAGCCCTCCAAGTTAGCTATCAGTGGAGTGGATGGGGAACAGACATAGTCGTGCAGGCAGAGGTCAAACCATACCGCTAAACGTGGAATCAGATGACTAGGCAAATCGGAGTCAGGAAGCCAAAGGTCAGATACAGCGGGGGCAATCAAGTCGAAGGGAGATCCAGAAGCAGAACCAGGGGAAGCCGGGTCCTATACAGGAGGTCAGTCAGAGAGCAGGGAAACAGGCTGGAATGCTGAAACATAGGAAGACCTAGATACTCTGGCGCCTACTTAGCGTTAGAGGCAGGTTTAAATAGTGGAACCAATTCCCTGATTGGTGGCAGTGGAGGCGGCAGCCCAAACAGCTGACCGCTGACAGGAAGTGTAGAGGAGCGTCCCATTGCTAGGAAACGGAGGTGCAATCGGACACACACACACGGCCATGAAAAGATTCTGAGGAATGGAGACAGTGTTCTGCCGCCTAACAATGGACAGAGCTGCTGGCACCGATGATGAGTTCGGGGACAGCGCCTGACAATTATTCAGCCACATTGCCATTACGTCCTCCTCTGCTATCCCAGTGGCTACCTGTTCGCAATACATTGCACCTTCTGATCCATTCTCCTGCTGCAGCTACCTGGACCCTGGTGTATACCTGTCGCAGAACATCGCACCTTTCGATCCAGTCTCCTGCTGCAGCTACCTGGACCCTGGTGTTTACCTGCCACAATACATTGCACCCTCTGATCTAGTTTACTACTGTCACTACCAGGACTCTACTGTCTACCTGCTACAGATTATCGACCAGTCTGATCCAGTCTCCTGCTTGCTGCTACCCAGACCTCCGTGTACAACACCTGCAGATCTTCCATTCTGCACTCTCCGCTGGGACTTGCTGAGTAACTACCTGAAGGGCTGCGATCTGTGGGGCACAAGTCGCTAAGCCCAAACTTCCTTGCAGGGGTCACTGGTGAAAAACTTCTATCCTATTAGATGCATCGCCTCCCTGTAGTTGGTCCTGAACCTAGCATTGGCAGATTTTTTTGTTAATGCGGTAATGGGCACCACCAAGGAGGAGAGCACCTTAATGAACTGTCTGTAGTAATTAGCAAACACCAAAAACCGTTGAACCGCCTTAAGACCTATAGGCTGGGGCCACTCCAATATCGCCTTAAGCTTCTCAGGGTGCATTTGAAGACCACAGCCTGAAACCACATATCCTAGGAAGGGAATATTATCTTTTTCAAAGACACATTTTTCCAATTTGCAGTATAATCAATGTTGTTGAAGCCAGTCAAGAACGATAGAAACATGATTTTGATCTGAAGTGATATCCGGAGCTTTGGGCCTTGACAAAACTTAGTAGAGTGAAACGCGCATCGGCATTACACGCGCTGTTTCTCCTCCACCGAAGCATTATATAACTCTGCAATATTAGGATGCTTTAGGGTCTTATAAGGTCACTTACTGGTCGTTCTCTATACAAGATCTATAGGATAACAGACTCCGTAGTTACCTTATATAGGCACAACAGCTGCTGCCTTCTACAGCATAGAATGGCTCCTCTTTGACAGCTTAATAGTTGGACTTCCCAATATATAACAACCAGTAGACTTTTGAGGGATTGTTCTACTTTATATTCCAATATTATAAGAAGGCAGGGAATCCACATATGCAGCTGGGATATATTACTTTATCCTTATACCAATAATAGGAGTCCCTATTTTGGTCTCTTTTGAATATAAAAAACTCAATGGTTTAATCAATTATTGAATGTGAGGCTGCTATAGAACTGATCTTATAAATACTAGATCTATCAGCACAGAATGGCTCTTTTTTGACAGCTCAATAGTTGGATTTCCCAATATACAATAACCAGTAGACTTTTGAGGGATTGATCTACTTTACATTCCAATATTATAAGAAGGCAGGGAATCCATATATGTAGCTGGGATATATTATTCTATCTCTATGTCAATAACAGGAGTCTCTATTTTGGAAACTTAACGGCTTAATCAATCTTTGAAGGAGATACTCCCATAGAACTAACCTTATAAATACCAGTTCTATCATTGAGCATCATGTGATACATATTTCTTGTAGAGAACTCTTTATTATTCTCCAGTTGACCCAGCATCCATTATAGAATTTATGTATTTCTGGTGTAGAAACAGCGCGTTCCGATAGTTTCACTATCGGTCTTAACAGTTGCATACTTGTTGGTCAATTATGTCATATACTTGTTTTTAATATTTCACTTCATCTAACCACACATCAAGCGTTATTATCTTTTAATTGATACTAATAAAATTTTAATATGTTTTAGTATAATTCCATTATCCTCTGAGTGCCCCATAACACATAAGGTGTTTTTTCAGTTTTTCTCTCAGAACACTATAACCGGCAGTAAGGCTCAGTCCTCACTGCCTTAAATAATGCTAAGAGCCAATCAGGGCAGAGCCCTGCAAGAATCCCCAGCACTAGCTTAATTAATTAATGGCCCTGCCGGCCAATGCAGAAGCAGTGCACAGCTGCATAGTAATCAGCCAGGTGGCTGCAACAAGGCGCATGCGCCCTGCTGTTTGACAGCTGGTCGGGTGCGGCGGCAGGGAGATGCAAGCTCCCCAGTTGTTGCCTAGGCAACCGGGACGCGGAGACCAGAAGTGACGTCCCGGTCGTCATAGTGACGGCTGCGACGCCAGAGACCAGAGGCGTGGAGTCGCGGCGGTGGGGTCAAGGAACTCCGACATCTAGGCTTCGTAGGAATCTTCTTAAAAAACTCCTTAATCAGTCTCTCAGAGTACAGACGCCTCTGTTGTATCCAACATCGCTCTTCAGGGCCATAACCTTTTCAGTGCACTAGGAACTGAACCTGATCTTGAACCTTTCTTGAGTCCAGAATTTTTTCAACGATTAACTCACAGTCTCCATTCACAAACAGAGGCCGGTGCCTGTTAGAGGAAGGTTGTGTGTCAGGTTTGTCTGGCAGATCCTGCCTTTTTGACTTTATTATTGTTATATTGTGGCAGTGCTGCTATTTACCAGAGGTGCTGCTATTGTGCTCCTTGTTTGTACTATGGGTTAACCTGCTCATTAATTATCCCTTGCACCTGGGTGTGTCCCTTCTTATACCTGTCACTCCCAGCATACATTGCTGGTTATTGCTGTTACATGCTGTTGTTGCTTTCTTTCTGCTGTGCTTCTGGGTTACTTGCTGTTTGAGATCTCTCCATACCTCCTGCTTACCTGCATCATCTGTGAACCTGGTATTTACTTCTGCATTTGCCTGCAAGCTCATTATTATACCTTCTGGTTTGTACTCTTCAGCAAATTTCTCTTGCTAAATCCTGCCGCTTCCAGCTGCGTAACATCGCTCGCATCCGGCCCTTCCTCTCCCAAGATGCCACCAAATGCCTTATCCACTCTCTGATCATCTCCCGCCTGGACTACTGCAACCTCCTCCTCACTGGCCTTCCCCACTCTCATCTCGATCCCCTTCGATCCGTTCTTAACGCTGCCGCTAGGCTTATTTTCCTCTCTCGCCGCTCCTCTTCTGTCTCCCCCCTCTACCTAGCCCTTCATTGGCTCCCATTCCCCTTCAGAATCCTTTTTAAGCTCCTCACATTCACCTACAAGGCCCTCGCCAACTCCACTGCGCCCTACATCTCCACCCTCCTCTCTATTCATGCTCCATCCCGCCCTCTCCGTTCTGCCTCTGACCGTCACCTCTCTTCCCCCCTTATAACCTCCTCCCACGCGCGTATCTAAGACTTCACCCGCGCTGCCCCCCTCCACTGGAACAAGCTCCCTCCCTCCATCAGAACTTCCCCTAATCTGTCCAGTTTCAAACGGGCCCTAAAAACCCACCTTTTTCTTAAAGCCTTTCTGTCTCCCACTTAACTTCCTACCTTATCTTCTGCCTCTGTCCCCCTACTCTCCCTCTCTCCCCTGCGTCTCTCTGTCTGTCCACCCCTCCCCTTAGATTGTATGCTCCTCTGAGCAGGGCCATCTCTCCTCCTGTTTCCACCACTTCTAACTCTGCTCTCCAGCTACTTAGCCCTCCTCCTCGAGGGTCCTCCACCCCACGTCCACTCTCGCTCCCCCCTCCCCCCTGGGGGTCTCCCTGTCTTCCGCGCCCTCCTTCTTGGGCCCCTTCGTTTGCGGATCCTCCCTCCCCCTTCCCCACCCTCTCTAGCTGTGCATTGAGCTTACTGAGTTGCTGTGCTTACTGTTTACTGTACTGTGCTGTCTCCCATTGTATTGTAATTTGTTTGTCTCTGTACGGCGCTGCGGACGCCTTGTGGTGCCTTATAAATAAATATTAATAATAATAATAATAATAATAAATAAACATTGTATGTTTTCACCATATTCATGGCTCCCTAGCTGTATTCCTGCATTGAACCGTGACATTGAGCTTGCTAGGAGCAACAGCCTTTTTCAGAAGAGAGCAATGGAAGATGCAGGGAATTTTTAAAGAAGGTGGTAGCTTAAGTCTGAATGCCACTGGGTTCACTTTTCTTTCAATCATATATGGTCCAATGAATCGGGAACCAAGTTTTTTGCAGGGTTGCCTCAATTTGATGTTCCGTGTAGACAACCATACACGATCTCCCACTTTCAATAAACACGGACCACGGTGACGATCAGCAACGGATTTAGATCTGAGAGAAGCTTGACATATTGTGGAATGCACCTTTTTCCAGACAGACTTTAACCGGGAAGTAAGAGCAAGCGTTCCGGAATCACCAACGGCAACAGCAGAAGAGAAAGAGTTAGCTTTTGGGTGGAACCTGAGATTGCAGAAGAATGGGGATGTATGTGTTGCAGAATGGCAAGAATTGTTATAGGCAAACTCCGCCCAAGGTAAGAGAGAGGATCAGTTATCATGGAACTTGAAAACATAGATGCGCAGAAATTGTTCCTGGGATTGGTTGGTTCTTTTTGTCTGACCATTAGTTTGAGGGTGGTAAGCTGAGGACAAATTGATTTTGATTCCGAGAGAATTGTAAAAGGACCTCCAAATCTGTGCAATGAACTAGGACCCTCGGTCCAAGACGATGTCTTCTGAAAGGCTGTGGAGACGCAAGATATGTGTAATGAACAAGGTGGCCAAGCTTCTGGCATCCGGCAGTTTGGGTAAGGGTACAAAGTGTGCATCTTGCTGAATCGATCAACTACCACCCAAATGGTGTTATGACCCGAGGACAATGGAAGGTCGACAATAAAGTCCATTGAAAGATGGGTCCAAGGTCTGCTTGGAGTTGGCAAGAGTAGCAGTTGACCAGGAGGACGGTTTCTAGAAGATTTGTTTCTGGCACATTCTGGGCAGGCGCAGACGTACTTTTCCATATCAGAAGATAAGGTGAGCCACCAAAGCCAGCGGGAAAGTGTTTCGATGATCTTATGGATTCTGGGATTACCTGCTGAGTGGTTGTCGCGGCATTTAATGAGCACAGACTTCCTCAGATGAACCGGCAGGCGTGGGCTGGGAGGTATCAGCCCGGGGGGCACACAGGCACCCGCATCACGTGACACGCGATGCGGCCGCCTGTGCGCTGACACAGCCGCATCGTAAGAAGCCGCCGGTGACATAAAAAAAATTTACTGCATCCACGGGGACAGCCGCTAGACTGAGCGGCCCGGGTCCCTGCTGCCCCCCTGCCCCCCGGTCCAGCCCGCCCCTGTGAACCGGGACAAACAATTTATTAGCGGGTGTCCGAGCTGGAGCAATTTTCTAGAACTGGCGGAGTGTGGCCCCAAAATATTGGGTTAGACCGATATGAATGGAGGTCAAGGGAATAATGGGTTGCGGGTCAGGAGGTTGAGGATAGCATGCCATAAAGCTCCGAGACAGAGAATCAGCTTTGGTGTTCTTTAATCCTGGACGGTAAGTGAGGAGAAAATTGAACCGGGTGAAAAACAAAGCCCAGCAGGCCTGCCGGGGATTTAGAGTTTTGGCGGTCTGAATATACTGAAGGTTCTTGTGGTCAGTGAAGATTGTTAGAACATGAGCTGCTCCTTCTAACCAATGCCGCCACTCTTCGAGGGCCCACTTGATGGGCAATAATTCTCGATTCCCAATATCATAATTAATTTCAGCAGGCGAAAATTTCCAGGACAGATATGCACAAGGATGCAATTTCTTGCTTTGTAGATCTCTTTGAGAGAGAATGGTGCCTCCTCCTACATCTGAGGCGCCCACTTCTACAATGAACGGGAGCTCAGGGTCTGGGTGCCTAAGAACAGGTGCAGATGTGAAAGCGGCCTTAAGGGCAGAAAAGCTCGCCAACGTCTCCGAAGACCAATAAGCCATGTCTGCGCCCTTCCGAGTGAGAGCAGTGATAGGAGCCACCAAGGAAGAAAACGAGCGTATAAACCTCAGATAGTAATTGGTGAAGCCAAGGAACCTTTGAATTGCCTTGAGGTTTGTAGGGAGAACCCAGTCCTAGATTGCTTGGACTTTACTGGGGTCCATGGAGAAACTGGATGAAGAAATGATATATCCTAAGAATGCCACCCTGAAGACTTTGAACTTGCACTTCTCCAATTTTTCGGAGAGGTGATGTTGGCGTAACTTCTCCAGAACTTCCCGAACCTGCTGGCGGTGCTGAGACACGGACTGAGAGTAAATTAAAATATCATCTAAGTAGACCAGCACGGTCTTTCCTAAGAATTCAAGACGTCATTGATGAGGTCTTGGAAGACTGCCGGAGTGTTTCACAATCCGAATGGCATCACCAGATACTCATAATGCCCAGAGTGAGTATTAAAGGCCGTCTTCCATTCGTCTCCCTGTCTGATGCGGATGATATTATAAGCACCCCGGAGGTCGATCTTAGAGAAAATGGTGGCTGACTTGAGCTGGTCAAACAAAACAGAAATCAACGGCAGAGGGTATGTGTTCTTGACTGTGATTTTATTCAGGCCGTGGTAGTCAATGCAGAGTCGCAGACTGCCATCTTTCTTGGCCACAAAGAAACATCCTGGTCCCACTGGGGAGTTGGAGGGACGGATAAATCATTTCTTCAGATTTTCCTCCACGTACTGTTCCATAGCCTGAGTCTGGGACAGACAAAGAATACAGACTCCCTTTGGCAATTTTGAACCAGGTACAAGATCGATAGCAAAGTCATAGTCCCGATGAGGCGGGAGAGAGTCAGCCTTCTGTTTACAGAAGACATCATTGAGGTCCCGGTAAGGTGCAAGCAACAATTCTGGACTAGGCTGTATAATTCTGAGTGGGAAGATCAAACATGTGGAAGAGCACTCTGGACTCCAACATATGATCTCCCCCCTTTTCCAATCAATATGGGGATTATGACTTTGCAGCCAAGGATACCCCAGAATAAATGGAGCAGAGAGACAGGTGATCAGGATGAATGTGAGCTCCTCTGTATGGAGAGCGCCTACAGATAAGCGAACCACTGGAGTTTTAACAAATATTCGGCCCCCAACCAGGGGATTACCATCCAAGCCACAGGCAGTAATGCTCAAACCCAGTTTGACTTCAGGAATCCCAAGCGTTTACAAGAGAATGTCCAGAAAGTTACCTGCTGCACCACTATCAAGGAAGGTTGACAACTCAGTAGAATGATGTCTAAAGACTAGGCGTGCAGAGACTAGCAAAGAATTTTCTGAAGAGATTACTTGGAGATCTAAGCGCACCTTTTCGCTAGCGCTTAGGTTTAGGCGTTTCCCGACTTGTTAGGCAGGAATGAACTAGGTGGCCCGATTGGCCACAATACAAACAGAGACCTAGAGAGGGTCTTCTGGAACGTTCCTCAGGAGGCAGACGGTAAGTGCCCAACTGCATGGGATCAGGGGAGTCCAGAAAGGTAGAACCAGACTTTGGTGGTTGGCAAGGAGGTATAGATGACTCTCTTTCAGCTTCCCTCTCTCTAATTTGGCGATCAATCTTGATTACAAGTTGCATCAAATCTTCAAGTGAGATAGGTTCAGGATACTGAACTAAGGAGTCCTTGATTTGCTCCGTAAGGCCCAAGCGGAACTAACTCCGCAGGGCTGGATCATTCCACTCACTATCAGTTGACCATCGCCGGAATTCCGCACAATACTCCTCAGCAGAACAACGTCCTTGCCTTAATGCCCAGAGATGGGACTCAGCTGAGACCACTCTGTCTGGGTCGTCATATAGCAGACTCAAGGCCTGGAAGAAGGCATCCACGGTTTGAAAGGATGAACTTGTTGACGGAAAGGAGAAGGCCCAGGACTGGGGATCACCCAGAGATTAGAGAGATTACAATACCGACTCTCTGCTGTTCAGAGCCAGAGGAGCGTGGAGCTCAAGCGAAAGTATAACCTGCAACTCTCCTTAAAGTTGCGGAAGGCGGGTCTGCTTCCCGAGAATCGATCGGGCAAGTTCAGTTTTGGCTCCGAAACTATGCCAGAGGAGGCCTGTTGAAGCTGTGGGTTTCTGGAGAACTCTTCTTGTACTGACAAGTGATGAGATAAACCCTGTACAACTTGTGATATAGCCTGGATCTGATTAGCCAGGACCTGGGCTGGAGAAAGCTTTGGGTCGCTGTTGTCCATGACAGAATTACCTCCAATGTTTACAGGCCGGTTATAATGTTATGGCAACCAGTGTGGCATAAACTTATAGAACTTTAATAGAAGAGGTCTTCACCTTTAACAGCCCCCTTTCCCGTAGAGACTGGTTATGCTCACAGGTACTCGGATGCCCCCAGGACTTATGCTCAGTGTAGTACAAGTTTATACTCACACAGCGGCGCACAGGTACAGGAGGTAATACACGGAGTGGAGACAGGCCAGAGATCTGCGGACTGGACAGAGCACTGGTGGAGATGTCAGATACCAAAAGGTCAGGGTCACAGGCAATGGTTCAGAGTCCGGGTACATGCAGAAGATCTGGGTCACAGGCAATGGCTCAGAGTCAGACATCCATGCTGCTTACCAGGGGCAGGCTGAGCTGGGGGCCTGTCCATAGAGGGCTATCTTGGGCTGGGTCACTGGGTCACCTGCATTTTTTGTCCTTTAAAAAAGGCTGCTGAGTTGAGTCATTTTCCCCGGCTGAACTTTGCCAGCCCTCCCCTGCTGCTTACATTACTTCTGCAAGCAAGGTTGTTCTTTGTTAATAAAACTGTTGTCTTTATACCGTTAAAAATGCAATAATAATCCTCCACCATTCATTGGATGTTGATAGTAGGATAAGGTGGAGTTATGCCAGCGGTGTCACAAATTTTGAGTGGACCAGACCAGGGGGTAAATGTATCAACGTCCGATTTCTGCAAGTCGCCGGAAATCGGCGACTTTGCAGTGAAAATTTAAAGCGGCGATGGCTTGTAAATGCAAACTTTCCTTTACAAGCCATCGCCACATTATATTTTACCTGCAAAGTCGCCGATTTCCGGCGACTTGCAGAAATCGGACGTTCATACATTTACCCCCAGATGTCAAAATGTTGTGCCAAGTCATCTGCATCATCAATGGGTGTCTTGGGAAAGCTAAGTCTTGCAAAGCACACAACAGTTTATCTAGGCACATCTAAGTAACATTGGCACACAGCAGAAGCTTAAACGAGAACTGGTACAAGATGGAATTGTCCTTGGGCACTCCCACCCTTCCTTATGTTGGATCTTGAAAAGAACATGCACTCTTTATCAAACCAAGCACTTCAGCCACAAGGAGTGCCAATTTTGTGGCTGAAGTGCTTGGTTTGTTTGGGCCCCCACAAATCAAGCTAACAATGGGCTTAAGGTAGCCAAGCTAACAGTGCTGTCAATGAACTCTATGACTGCAGCGAGCTGCCTGGTTTCTCTGTCGATTAGTAACAGCACAAAAACATGACAGTTCATAGCATATTCAGGAAACAATGCCACACAGCAGTGGCAGAAAAGGAAAGTGATGCAAGATAGAATTGTCCTTCGGAACTCCCACCCACCCTATATTGGATTGACACAATATGATTGATGGGCAGCAGAGTAGACGAGGTTATAAAGTCGACAATATAATGACATCAACAGTATTATTAGGGCATCAATTGCAATGTAGACAGTATTTATTAGGTTGACAATTCAAATGTAGACAGTATTATCCCTAACTAACCCTGTCCATATCCCTAGACCTGTCCCTATCCCTATCCCTAGACCTGCCCCTATCCCTATCCCTTTCCCTATCCATATCCCTATCCATGTTTCTATCGCTATCCCTGTCCCTAGACCTGTCCTTAACCATATCCCTAGACCTCTAATTATACTGTCCACATTTGAATAGTTTACCTAATCATACTGTGTACCATGTGAATTGGCGACCTAATGATACCGTTGAAACCTGAATTGTCAACTGTTACACAAGCTGATAGACCAAGCCCAAAATGTCAAACAGTGCAAGATGGAATTGTCCTTGTGCACTACCACCCACCCTTATGTTGGATCTTAAATAGGATATGCACACTTTAACAAACCAAGCACTTCAGCCACAAGGAGTGCCACTTTTGTGGCTGAAGTGCTTGGTTTGTTTTGGCCCCCACAAAACAAGCTAACAATGGGCTTACAGCACCTAAGCTAACAGTGATGTTAATGAACTCTACAGTGGCAAGATGTTGCTGTCATCATCCTCAGCCTCATCGCCACCCTCATAAGTGTGTAATAGATTGTCAGCTGTATGCCTCTTAGTGAAGCCGTGATACACAGTGTAGCCTGCAACTGAAAAATGTAACGTAGTTGGGTACATGCCGGGCCGCCGAGAAGGGGGAGGCAAGTACTAATTACCTGGGCCCGGGCATGCCAAGGGGGCCGGCCTGGGCCCTCACTGCCCTTGTTTTTTTGTTTTTTTTGTTTTTTGTGTATCTTTTAAATCTAAATTTATTTATTTACTTATTTTTACGTGGGGGGGCCTCGCCCATTTGCTGGTGGGGGGAGTAGGGAAGTTGAAAAATGTAAAAAAAATACATATACTCACGTGATCGCGGCGCCGACGTCCCTCCTCCGTCCTCTCTGCTCTGTTCACACTGAATGTCGAGCGTCACGTCATCAAGTCACGCTCGACATTCACTGAGGAGCGGTGTAAAGAGGTCCAAGAAAAAAGCAAGAAGAGAGAAGACAGAAGAAAAGAAAAGAGATGAAAGAAGCGAATACAAAAGTAAGTAAATGAACGGAGGCAAAGGGACTGCTTGTTGTTAGCATTTTAGCATAAGTTTGAGATTTTCCCAACAGCTTGCCATGAACTTACTTCAAATGGCATAACATGGATGAGGTTCCTAGATGGTTAAAGTCCCTACCTCTACTGACTGTGGCTTTACAAACACTACCAATGGCTAGACAACTGTTGTCAGGATTTGGGTAAAAATAATTCCACATATAAGGTGGATTTTTTGGTCTTATGCCCAGGCATGACAATGGCCTTTTTCTTATCACGTGCAAGAACTGCTTCCACTGGTGCAGAACTTACACAAACAACATCATCCTCAGCAACATCCTCATCAGGGCCGTTGTCAGCTACACAAATATCTCCCTCATCCTGTTGCAATTCCAAAGTGGCATCATCAATTTGTGTATCACCGGCTACACTTGGGTTGCTCATCCACACACCTGCAGAAATGCTGAAAGGAGGCTTATTTATGAGTATAGTATCAGAAAGGTCATGACGGCTTACACTTAGCACTCATGGATAGACTCTCCTCAGAGATTTGTGTCATTTCTGAATCTGAACATACTGTTTCTTCTAATGTCTTACTGTTTTCTTCCAGCTCGACTTTTACACGTAAAAGTATTTGGGCACCACTTTTTGAGCCAGAATGACAGGTCTTGTATCATCATGACTGACCTTACAAGAAGATGGCTCACTGACAGTTGCAGAACCAGCACTCATAGAGAAAGGCAAAGGCCTGATTCTTTCCTTGCCACTGCATGTGTAGAATGGCATGTTCGCAATTTTATTTTTTTTAACGCTTAACTTTGCTGGATTACAGGTGTTTTTTTCTTTACCAAGTTAAACGGTGTTTTTTACATTTTTGTTTCCCTGACTTAAAAACACTATGCACTTTAACATAGGCTTCAGCGGATGATGTAGAGGGATTAGTATCATCATGACTGGTGGTAGCTGCTTGGTGCTTCTGGTTTTCTGTGGACTGATGTGAATCCATTTTGATGACACAGTACGAATGTGACTGTAGACTTTTAATAACACTGCCAGCTCTATTATTATAGTTTCAGCACTGAAAACTGCCACCTCTCCGATTTCTGGGTGAGCTATGGCACAGTACAATGTCACTGGAGACTTTTAAAAACACTGCCAGCCCTATTATTACAATTTTGCTTTCAGCCCTGAACATTGTCACCTCTCCTGCTTCTGGGTGAGCTATGGCACAGTAGAATGTCACTAGAGACTTTTAATTACACTGCCAGCTGTAAAATGTGTCTTTCCGCACTGAAAACTGCCACCACTTCTGTTTCTGTGTGAGCCATGTGACAGTACAATGTCATTGGAGACTGCCAAGAGCACTGCCACCCCTCCTTTTTCTCTTTCATTAATGACGCTGCCCAACTGCACTGTAGACAGCTAACAACCCTACTCCTTCTGTGTCACTCTGCGAAATGGAGCTGGATCTCCGTGGAGGGCGGTACTTATAGAATCCAAAACTCGCGAGATCCGTCGATGCAGCAATGACGTTTTGCCTCGTTTTCACTTACAAAGGCGCACGAAAGTACCAAGCCGGCTCGGCTCGGTACACGGATCAGCGAAGTTCGGGTGGGCTCGGTTCTTGGAGAACCAAGCCCGATCATCTCTATCAGTCATAAAATTTCCCTAGGTACTTTCCCAACCTACCCTGTAGCATTCCCTCCCCTTTTGTTGTTGATCTGCAATTGTCTGCTGATTTTTGCAGATTTTTATCCCAGGAAGTCCTGGAAGGGGAAATTCAGACTGTTATTTATTAATTATTGTATTACAAATATATACAATACAATACACATTATAGAGTAGTAATAATAAACATTTGGGTGGTTACACCCTTAGCAGCCAAAGATTAGTGATGCTCAAACCGTTTTTAAAACGGTTCTCAAAAAAATCGTTTGAACGATTCAACCATAGTTGTCTGCTCTGAGAGTGTAGATTGGGACAGATATGAGGGTGCATTAGTGTGACTAGTACCATCGAAGATAAGATAAGCTCTATAAAAGAGATGGGTTATCAGAGAGTGTCTAAAGATTTGAAGACAGTGGGAAAGCCTGATTGGGCATGGTGGGGAATTCCATAAGTGAGTAGCAGCACGGGAGAAGTCATGTAGGCGGGAGTGAGAAGGGATTACCAGAGATGAGACAAGGCGCAGAATATCTGGCATTGGTGTTTATAAGAAACCCAAAGTTCATTGTGACTACTGTAACCCAAAAATATGCAAGAGTCTCCCCACAGTGTTTATACCTTTAAGAAATTCAGAGGCTAGTTCAGAGTGACACAGTAGTGCTCCAAAAAATGCAATTATCTTCCCTTGGTTTGAATACTACTAAGGAATTCAAAGAATTGTCAATGTGACTGTAGTACCCCAAAAATCCCAACAGTTTTCCATGCGGTGGAATATGTTTAAGGAATTCAAAGACTAGTTCATTGAGACTTCGGCACCCTCAAAAAACACAATTATTTTCTCTTGGTGTGTATATCTTTAAGAAATTCAGCGACTAATTCATTGAGACTTCATCACCCATAAAAAAGAGAAGTCTCTGTCCTTGGTTTACACCTTTATGAAATTCAAATACTAGTTTCAGTGTAACTTCAGTACCTACCAAAACCCATCATTTTCTTCCCTCGGTGTGTATATCTTTAAGAAACTAAAAAAATTAGTTCAGTGTGACTGCAGTACTCTTAACATTAACCATTCTTGTAGTATTCGCAGAATAACAGGCCATGTTACTGTAAATTTAGTGGGAAGTATAGAAATGTAATTGTAAAAAATGTTTTTAACCCAAATTTCATAAGACAAATGTCTTTTTTATATAAGAAAGACACAATTGAGGTCTCTTGGGTGGGAATTTAATGTCACAAAATATGTTGAAAACGCTAATAAAACATTCCTGACAATAAAGAACAGTGATTTCAAGCAGAACTACTTGACCAGTGACATCACACTAAGAATCCTACAAGACACAGTGGAACAGACTGGCTAATAATTGGATTGGTTGGCAATCAGTGACATCATAATACACGGAATACTGGTATAGAATAAATGCTGAGGAAGACTTGACCAAGTGTTATTCGCACCAGTTCAATAGAGGAGAGAGGAGCAAACTGGTGTAAAAGAAAATGGAAGAATTCTTTCAGGTATTTTGTACAACTTTCTAAACAATAATATAAATATTAGGCTAAACTGTAGGTGCTTTGTGATAATCACTAGTTGTGATTATCCCAATACAGGTGTTCATCTTCTGTGTGTATATAGATGTATGTTTAACCATGATGTGAGTCTCCTCACCTGGAGTCTCAACTTTGCCATTATATAGCCCTGACCATGCCGTGGCCCAGGTGCCAGGGGTACCCTCCCATGGTAATTTATTATCTTGCCAAGACCTGGTGCTACGGATCAGCTGTCAATTGTGTATGAACTAAAATGTAAATTCCCCACTTAACATTAAAGTTGGCATGGTCTGCCAGGTACTAGTAGCTTCTGTCTCTATTATAGCATTAATTTGTTTTTCTTTATATTATTGAGGGCAGTTATTTTTATATCACCCCCCCCTCCCCCAAAAGTGTGTGTGTAATAACATTTCCGTCTTCTGTTTCCTGTCGTCTTAGGTGCGAATAATCTCATTCAGAGAGGAATGGAATGGAGGTTTCTATATGCGCTGTCACTCTGAGGTATTGTCTAATACTTTCTTAAAAAGAAATAAAAATCTCCCTGTGAGGAATTGTACCAGTGACTTCATAATGTAAAGTTCATCAATGAAACTGTCAGAATGGAGAATGGTCTGCCAGGGTATAGTGTGTATATTGTGTGTGTGTATACTATATATATATATATATATATATATATATATATAAAAAAAAAAATATGTATGCATATATATATATTTATATATACCACTTAGTATAAACATCTTTGCCCATTTTACTCTGAGCTAATTATCATTTTGCAGAAGCTGGGGCAGTGGTTCTGAAAAGTGACTGTCACGGTGAAGAAAGTGTCCTGACAGTTTTATCTTTTGCCACTACAGAGTAGACTTCCATGCCATCCTTGCCTGTACTTCCCCAGTAATTAATAACTGCTCATTGCCTGGTGTAGACATGATGGAGGGGAGTATGCAGCTTACCCGGAGGGATCTGTACAGATCCCTCTCCGTACTATGTGTTCTCCTCAGGTTACAGCAGCTAACACCATCCTGAGATGACGTTAGTAATTGAGTCTGTGACAAATAGCCTTGTTTCACAGTCCCCATATAGAACTTTGGGGATTTACATATAGAACTATGGGGACTGTAGTAATGATCGCTACTTAGGTGAATGCTGGAGATACCAGAGATATCTCTGGCATTACACTATTGTTAAATAACTGTTACTTAAATTTGCCATAACCCTGTGAAAACAAGCGTTTTCGCAGGAATTAAGGCAGATAATGGAATGATAAATAGGCCCCTATGTAGCTTCATCTTGGTTTATCATTAGGAACTAGGTCAGGATTGTATAACGACTCAGTGATCCTTGGCCCACAGGGAAAGGGTCCATAGGTGTGTAATGTACAAACATACAAGTCTAGTACAGTGGATGGGCATAACTCAGATTTTATTCACATCTCCATGCTACATTAATGAAAAGGGAAATTCACAGTACAAACTGTAGTCATACTTTTGCTCTGTATACATTATTAGAAATTACATATAAGGTAATTTGGGTGATAATTTCTCACTGACCCTAAGGACTCTGTAAAAAGGTTTTCACAATGCCAAAGCCATTATGCCCAATTCTTTCACAATACACTTTATATACAGCATAAATGATGTCACGTTATAGTAATGCAGTTATTAATGACAATGTCATTTACTTGCAGTTCTATCTGGAAACATATAGGGCATATAGAGAAGCGGATGAAATGGAAGAGGATGGAGAAGAGATGAAGGCAGAGGAGGAGGAGGATGAAGAGGATGGGGAATGAATGAAGGCAGAGGAGGAGGAAGAGGAGGAGATGATGGCAGAGGAGGAGGAGGATGAAAGAAGAAAGGGACAAGGAAGAGGAGGAGATGGAAGGAGAGAAGGAAGAAGAAGGGAAGGAGAAGATAGAGAAGGAGGAGGAGAACACCAATGTGGGGGAGGATGATGAAAGAACCACCTTTGGAAGAATCAGAAGGGGAGCAAGAGCCATATGGAATAATATGAAAAAATGCTCATGCTTCAGTGCTTTATAAATAAAAATGTATAAAAGAAGACAAAAGCCTTCAGTGTGCCACATTACTTAACGTACCCAAATAGCAGAATAATTTGTTTGTTAATTGTGTTTCATTGTCTGGGGTATCAGTTCTATCACTGTATTTTCATTGTAAACAAAATAGAAAATGGGGAACAAGTGTAAAAGTGGAGAACAGGTAAAGTTAAGCGAACTAGTAATAGAAACATAGTTTTTCCTATAAGAGGTAATGTCTTCTGTTACATCACATTGTTGTTAGTTGAATAGACAAAGCTGGTGAAATAAAGAACAGCTTCTGTTTTGATCTGTGCACCTCTCTTTACGTTCTATAGTTATACACTTAATATCCTCCTAATTAATGATGACTGGAAATCTAGACTTATTGATATCAGTTTCAATTAAGTAAAACCTTGATAAACCACATGTAATTTAATTTTTCATTCTTATCTAAGGTGTTATCTGAGATCTCAAATTGCCATGTTTTGAGGTTTATTTTTCCCTATGCAGTAATACAGTTTTTCTAGCTGTTGGTCAACACTCAAGACCGTAGCTATAATAGGTAGAGGGGTGCAGCTGCTATGGAACCCACAGCTGAGGGGGCGGCCATCTTTCCTATCAAAGTCCCATGAGTATATGTGCGTTTTTCACACAAGGGAGCACTTACACAAATTTGCTATGGGGTCCATAAATGTCTAGTTACGCCCCTTAGCACACTTAACTAAATGATTTTCTATCATCAGTAATGAATAGATTTTCTATAATTCACAGGTTACCTCCTGTTCATACCTTAAGAAGTCCTTGAATCTTTTGACCCACATCTTCAGCAATAATGTAGTGTTTGGTCATTCTCTCTTTGTCTCCTAGACCCAGGATGAAAGCGCCCCTTCCATTTTTGCTTGCAATAAAATAAGTTTCACTTAGTTTACTTAATAAGTTATGCATAATTTCTTCATTTTGTTTAGCTTTTTGAACTTGGTTATCCACATTGTACACAAGTTCTCGGGCTTCTCCAATGTAATCATCCAAATCCGGCATTTGCCACGTCAGGAGAGTGAGGGCTGGCTCTAACGTCTCATAAATCTGGTTGAGCTCGTCATCTATAAGTTCTCTCTCCACTGGCAAGATCGTCTTCTGAAGGCCATTGAACCACTGTGTTATGAGGTCCAGGTTCCCAATATACTATTGAACAAAGAAAAGTTTAAAAATAATCCATCACCAATTTGTTTTTGAAACAATGTACAGTAGTGTTAGATCTCTGTGCTAAAGTAGTTTGTACACTGTTTATAAACGTTTTCTAAATATTAACCAGTATATATTTGTCAATGGAATAATGCTATACTTAATGCAAATTCTAAGGCTATTAGAAGGCACCACACATTTCTATGACCATATAAATGTACAAGGCTACAGACTGAGTGCTCTTATTTAGGTCACTTCTAATATCCATAACGAATGACAACAGCAATCACATTATTCTTTAATCACACAATTTGCATATCCACCTCTATGTTCGCCTTTAATGTCCAAGATTTAAGTAAGGGCAGCACGCTCGCAAAGTGGTTAGCACTGCTGCCTCACAAGCTGAGGACCCTACCTGTGTGGAGTTTGTATGTTCTCCCCGTGTTTGCGTAGGTTTCCTCCAGGTGCTCTTGTTTTCTCCCACACAGTCCAAAAATATACTTATGGGTTAATTGGCTTCTGACAAAGTGGACCCGTGTGTGTGTGTGTTAAGGAATTTAGATTGTAAGCTCCAATGGGGCATGGACTGATGTGAATGACTACATATCCACTGTACAGTGCTGCGTAATATGATTGGTGTTATATAAATAAATAATACAATAATAAATAAGTAGTGGGAAGCGATGAAAGCAGGTCATAAAGTTTTGGATATGTCACCCGTATGCATCCAAAATTTCCAACATTGATCAATTGAACAAAAATATTTCCCATTGCATATAAAAACGTACTCCGAAAACACTAACGAAGAGCGACTTCCAAGAGTGCTATTACTGTACCTTTTGAAGAGTCTTCTTTTTCACATACAGATTTTTTGCCACGTCTGGGATGTTAAACATTTTCAGGTACTGAAGATATTTCACCTCAAGCAGAACAGCTGCTAACTAAGAGTAAAGCAATAAATGAAACGGATGTATTTAAAACAATTAGGGGTCTATTTATTAAGGTGCAATCAGCCATAAGACGGGAGAAAACAGCCGGTTTCTCCGTAATATGGACAACGCATAATTTGTGAAGGGGTCAACACAGGAGAAATCATAGAATCTCATGCCAAAACCCATTTAACATTTCTTAATGCGGACCCCATATAACAATAAGGGGACTGCTAAATTCTCCAATTTATTAAGCCGTGGAAAGCTTTGGTTTTCACAGCAAGGTAAAGCCATCTTGGGAGGCCATTACCTGTCATTTTCAATGAGATCCAGCTGAAGCTTCTCTGGCTTCAATGTATCCCTCACCCATGGAAGTGCGCATAGCACTTCCTCCATTCCCCAGCAGTGTTAGTCTGCCGGTAAAAAGAAAAAAATAGTTTGTGGACGTGGGGGTACTTTGCCGGGATCTCAGAGCAGCCTTGCCAAAGTACACTACAGCGGTGTTTAATTATTCATCTCTGTGATTGGCAGTGATGCACAGTGATTGTCACCACAGTATCTTAATAAATAGACCCCTTATTTTGGTAATTACTAAATATAATAATAAAGATCATAGAAATAAAAATATTACTGTTTTATTGACAGAACAAAAATATTGATCACATCTCTTTGCTGATGCTTTACAGAGAAACGGGCACATTTTTACAGCAAAGACATAATCCAGAAGTTTCTACAATTACTTTTTTGGCTATTGTGTTTTAGATTCCTACGGTAATTTACTGCAAAACAAAACAAAAAGATTGAACTAGTCTAGAATTAGTTTTTCTGCAACTAATTTATTCTCATGGCTCCACGTCTCCACACACAAGGAGTTACATTTTTTGCCTAAATGGGGATTCCAAAACAATACACATTCTATTGTGACTACAAATGAATAATATCATTTACACTGATACTCTTCCTGTAATATTGGACATTCTACTCCATTATATCCCTGAAAATGTGAAGTAAAAAAAGATACCTTTGGATCAAAATTAGTCTCGTACAGACCATCTTCACCACACTTCAGTATTGGTTGACCTAAATGGGATTCACAGAGATCACATAGATCTTGAGTCCAACGGCAAAATATTTCCTGATCATGAGCATCTAACAGTTCCATAAACGTATCATATTTCTCGAAAATTCTAGTTGCTTCATCAGTCTGCAGAGCCCTGTAAGATGAATATAGAAAGTCCACATTATTAATGAATGAGATTACTCACAATAAACAAAAACTGTTTCTGTTATGAAAAAAAACCACATGATTACAATGATAAATGACCAAATTAGGATGGCTGTCATGTTTTCTTCATACTTGCCTACTCTCCCGTAATGCCTGGGAGAATCCCAAATACCGGAAGAGTAGTCCACCCTCCCAGATCCCGCCTAATCTTCCCGCAAGGTGGATGGGACGTCTGTGATGATGCAATTCTCTGCAAATCTTCATGGCCCAACCCTGCTGAGCGATTATGGGAATCGTGGCATTGTGCTGTGGTGGGCAGGGAAGTGATGACTTCAATCAGGTCGTCACCCCTAGGGGAGATCCCAGAAGGGGGGTATACAAAGAAGGCAACTATTGTTTTCTTATATTAGTTGAATTGTGCCTAGAAATGAACTTTCCAACAAAATACACCAGGAAAGTGCAAAATGCATCGCTTTAAAATTATTACATGTGTGGCCCAATTTCTGCAATCTCAAAAGTGGGGAAAGTCCTTTTGCGGGAAGAAAAGACTGAAACAGTGAAAGTCTTAATTTGCCTTCTCCACTCTTTTTTCCATTTAGCTAATCAGTTAAACAAAAAGAAATTTTGTTTTTTTTTAAATATAGGAGCCCTCAAGACCCTCAAGCGTATTCCTCCTGCCTCCGTACATGCTTACCCATAAATATGGGTGCATTTGTGCCATACTTGCCAACATTGGCATCAGGCTGTCCGGGAGGGGGCTTCGACATGGCAGCGTGGCCGTGCCAATCACGTTGTTAGGCGACACCCCTATCAAACAATGACAATTTCAGCCTATCACATCAGGGGGTGGGGCCAGGATGACACGTTGATCCCCACCCCCACCCACTTCACCACAGGGCATGATGCGGAAGGTTGCCCTGCTCTCTCGGAAGTTCGGGAGAGCTCCCAAAGATTTGTGAGTCTCCCGGACATTGCTGGATAGTTGGCAACTATGATTTGTGCAGAAGTAAGTGCATGACATCATAAAACAGCATATGCACTGTGCTCAAGTGAGGATTATTAGATATAGAAATGTTTGTGTAAAGTGCCCTCTATATAGCACAAAGTTCATACATCTAACTTTTTCTGGAGTGTTATATAACAGAACATTCTATAACCAGGACACCACAGTGTAGAGCTGTTTTCATATAAAAGTCCTACTACTGGGATGTGGACAAGATGAGCACAGAATTAATAAAATGAGTATAATGTCTGCTTCATGCATAGATGTAGACACCAAGGTCTTTGTCATTGCAGGGAGGAATAACCAGACACTTTTCTGTGCATCTTGTGGATGGAGAGAGAGGAATCTACTAGCACCGCTGAATGCAGTAAGTGTAGGACCGAAAGCAGCACAATATTGACATGCTATTTTTAATACTAAGCTTCAAACGCTATTTTACGTGTTAGGAAAGCATTGAAAATACTGTCTCCCACAGGATGTGAGCTGTGCAGGAAAAAAAAATACTTTCTCCACCAGCTGGCAGTACATGGCAATTTTTAAATTTAGTTAACCCCTTAATGGACGGAGGTGATTTGTACCACAAGGACTAAAGTCACATTTACATGTTAGTGATGTGCTGGGCTCAATCAGATACTTTTTATATGTTTATTCTATCCAAGGAAGTTTTTATTGTTTTTTGTTTTGTTTATAGGACTTTGTTTTAGTAGCATATTGTAATGAATGTATTTTTATGTTCATTGTAAAATACAGGAAACATAAGCAATGGGAAGATATAAACACCAACCCCATTAATTTACAAAAACGTAAGTAGAATATACTTATCTTTATAGTTATGTAGTGGAGAGACACAGGATGGTTTTATTTCTTTACTTCTTACTTCTTAATTAATCAGGACAAAACTTTAGGAGCCAGACAAGGCTCCAGTTAGTCTCCACTACTGTCAGATTGTATATAAACTGGCTGCAATAGTCATACTTGTCTACTCTCCCGGATATTCCTGGAGGATCCCGAATTTTAGGGACCCCTCCCAGACTCCCGGAAGAGTAGGTGACCCCCCGGATCCTGACTGCATTCACTATAAAATGCTGGCATTCAAGGCACTGAATAGCGGAGGTGGGGCTTAATGACGTCATTAAGCCTTGCTCCCGCTATTCAATGCAGTGAATTTTGTCACTTTCTAGTAGGAGGTGGGGCTATGGTGACGCAATGATGTCACCACACCCCCTCCTATCCCATATCACATGACCTGTCCTCCAGGATCTCCCGGGGACAGATATCAAAAGTCGGCAAGTATGTGTAAAAGTAGCTGCCAGGCAAGCTAGTATTATAGTCCGCCTGGATGCATTAGTGCAGGCTGACAGAGGAGGTCTGACTCCTCGTATCATTGGGAGGATGACCCTAGTGACATCACAATGTGACATCACAGGATTTCCTGTGCTTTTGAAATTAGAAAAAAGGGGCAGATTCATTTAAAAGCGGTGTGTCGCGGTCGGAATGGTCCAAAGGCACTTTAAAGTGATGCAACATCGCAGATTTTTCTTTACGCCCCACAGTAATAAGCATTAAAATCTGCATTGTTGTGGAACGTAGCACCCGGAATATACCCGGAGATCGCGGTGATGTCCGGCAGAACATTGCTTAGAATCACCCTATACAGCATTCAATTTGTAGTCTGTTTGCTGTGATTGCGAGGTAAGGCACCACATCATATACTGTCTCTGCATGCAGTCACAAGGGTATGGACATACTTACCTATTCTCCTGTAATTTCCGGGAGTGGGCAATCCCCCGGATCCTTGTGGAAGGGGACATGCTTCCTTTGTTGCGTCACCATAGCCCCGCTTAATGATGGCAAAAATTCGGCACTTTAAAGTAGTGGATGGGGCTATAGTGACATGATGTCACCACACATACACCCTATCCCCTGTCACATGACCTGTCCTCTGGGATCTTCCCGAGGACAGGCCAAAAAAGTTGGCAAATATAGGGCAAGTATTGTTTGGATAACATGAGGCCCAGAATGTGATTTGGAAAGAACACAGTTCTATAACAGCACAGAGTGATCATGTGCCCATAGATTGTAAGCTTGCGAGCAGGGCCTTCTCACCTCTTTGTCTGTTTTACCCAGTTTGTTTATTAGTTTACTATGTTTGTCCCCAATTGTAAAGTGCTACGGAATATGTTGGCGCTATACAAATAAATGTTGATCATGATGATGATGATGTGTGACTCCAAACAGATGTACTGATTGTGAGGTTGAACGCCCTCCTATATAAAATACATCCAGCTTGTATATCTAGTACACAGGGATAGCGAATACGTGGAAAAGGTGCTTCTAGCATTTATGAAAACACAAGAAAGTGTCTGTATTTGTATTGCATATTCATCTTACCCATGATTTATGTGCTTGAATGATGATCTGTGTTTCAGTAATCGCTCTCTCAATTCATGAGACCATTTTAAATTCCCAGAGATAAGAGGCATATTTTTATGAAGCACATTATTTCCATTTTTCCACTGCAAGATAAAAAAAAATGAGAATTAGCATAGAAAATAAGGCTGCAATGTTAAAAAACAAATCAAGCGATTATTGTTTTGTGGTTTTTTTACCTTGTTTCTATGGACAGAATTGTCTATAATGTCATATAGCTAACAGATGTCAGGGCTATGAGCAAATAAGATGGACGTGTGACATAAATAAATAGTAATTACATTACACGTGTTTAGAAGGGAAACCCGCATGCACTTGGGAAATTATATGTGCGGATTACCATCTACCGTATGTGTACATTTCACTATTATCTTATGTACATATATGATAATTATGGTTATCTGCTTAAACTACATTTCTCTGTAGAGTTACTGTGCAAAAAACACTATTTATTACTATATTTGTGTGATACTGGTCCTGGGAAATCTAAAACGGGGTATCATCTAGTTACCAAAGGACTAACCCCAAAACCATTAGGCCAAGCAGCAATTATATGATAGGTTCCTATAGATTTCAGGTATTTGGCACCAAAAAGGGAACATGTTTCTATTTTACTTGGATTGAGAAAACTTCTGTTTCATAAACATAGGAGCCCAATTAATATCCCTCTTCTGAGGAGGCAGCTCTATGTCCATCTGCAAATTGCCACAAAGAAACACAGCAAAGGTGGACCTGAGAAGCTTAAGACGTTTAATCACAAGACAGGTATTATGATTAAGGTTTGCTACATTAAACTAGCTAGTATTGGGGACTATTGCACCATCCACCCCATGATGCATATATGTTCTGCAGGGCTATTGTAGAAATCCTTTCCAGGTTTTTCTTACCCACTTTTTTTTACCCACCAAAGAGCTGTGGTAGTAAAGGCAGTGGTGGAAGTTTAGAAGTGGCGGTATGAAAGATGTAACAGAAATGTAAGTGAAAGGTATTTGATAGATTTACAATGAAGGCAGTAGGAGAAGCAGTGTGTGGCATGCCCCTGTATACACCCCCACTGTGTGAGTATATATATAAATATATATATGGTGACTAAGTGGCTAGAACTTTTGCCTCATGGCACTGGGGTCATGAGTTTAATTCCCGACCATGGCCTTATCTGTGTGGAGTTTGTATGTTCTCCCCGTGTTTGCATGGGTTTCCTCCGGGTGCTCCGGTTTCCTCCCACACTCCAAAAACATACTAGTAGGTTAATTGGCTGCTATCAAATTGACCATAGTCTCTCTCTATGTCTGTGTGTGTGTGTGTGTGTGTGTGTGTGTGTGTGTGTGTGTGTGTGTGTATGTGTATGTTAGGAAATTTAGACTGTAAGCTCCATTGGGGGAGGGACTGATGTGAATGAGTTCTCTGTAAAGCGCTGTGGAATCAGTGGCGTTATATAAATAAATGGCGATGATGATGATATATATATTTATTAATAATGTAAGTGACTAGAACATGATAGCTGTACAATGAAGGCAGTAGGAGAAGTAGCGGTATGGCATACCACCGTATACACCCCCACTTCCACCACTGAGTAAAGGCAATTGACAGCTCAACACCAGGAATGCCAAGATGGGCCACCGGCATGGAGTTTAGAAGAGCCTAACGAAAGATGTTGTTGCTGGAGCAACTGACAAGGAGCACAAAGAAAGGTGGTTTGCCCACTTGACAGAGCCGGGGCCGGCGCAACCAGTGGTGGACCGACTATGGGTGCAGTAGGTGCGACCCCATCCAAGGCCCCAGTTCTCTACTCTGAAAAGCGCAGAGAAGAGGCCTCTTCTGAACGGTGCATGTGTAATGGGCAGATGTGCAGGCTGCGCATGTTCAGAAAATGCCCCAGCTCTTTTAACGGCAGTGCGGAGGTTCAAGGGGGGCTAGAGTGGCATCGCTGGGCTCCTAACCAAATTTTGTTTTTCAGACCGGTGATGCACTGTCACTCCCCTGGGCGCTATTATTAGGCAAACACAGGTTGTAGCCTAGAGCACAAAAATTTCAGGCACACCTAAAACACGTGCAAACAATCATGTAACTCATTTAGAGTTTTTATGTGTTCCAGCATTCCCGCACTGAGCACTGACCGCCCTGACTGACAATAGGGTAGAGGGGGGCTGTTTAATTATATGAATTAATTTGAGCATGCTTCCTACCTTGTACTGTGATACTGCCAGTGTCAGTGATAGGCTGGCGGTTTGGCGCTCCACTGTGATGTCACTGTCACTAGCATGGAGGAGCAGCGGTATCACAGTAAGCACTAACTCCGACACCCCCCACCTCTGCCTGCTCCACACAAGGTAAGTAGTATGGGGGTGGTACAACATCTGAGGGGGAGGTGAACCTAGCACACTCAGTACCCTTCCACTGGCCCAGGATAGAGGTAGCTGTAGCAGTGTCTAAGCACTGAATAAAGCTATGCTTATGTTTTCTCATACTGTACACTTTCAGAAGTGTTATCTATAGAAGGAGCTTGGTCACACAGTCATGAATACATTGAAGACGGTAACAAAATCATGCTTACTGTTTTCTTTTGATTGAGATATATTTTCTTGCAACAGCTGATTTCCATTTCAAACATTGTGAGGAGTTTTTCATAACTTGGGCAAAAGAGAGAATTAATGACAGGCCGCTCTAGCAGGGGACTGAAGATTTGCAAAACCTGAAACATACAATGAGTTGAGTTATATTTTATGCATTGTGTGCACTGAAATATCAGCTGTCAAACAAACAGACAAAAAGCAAGATTTTTTTTTATATCTATGTGACAAACGTGTCTTTAAGATGCAGAGAACATATACATACAGACTGAAACATAACAAAAAGTTAGAGAACTAATATTATTTTCCAGCATATATATATATATATATATATATATATATATATATATATATATGTATATATATTACTCTATTTATATATACAACTTGTATATATAAATAGAGGAATATATATATATATATATATATATATATAGTTCTTAATATCAGCCATGGCCTCCTACAGTTACTAAGAGGGGTGCTGATACCCAAGGAAATGATAGTGTATGTCCGGAGTAGCAGGGAATATGGAAAGAGACAAGAGTATTTTCATAACTGCATTTTAATGGTTTTGATACATTGTAATTAAAATTACGGAATAAACAAACACATTCTTTATTTATTCAGGCCAATACCAATGAGCAAGCTCATTTACAAGGTAGACCTGCGTTAAACTCAACTAGTAATGATACATTTTCATGCAGACAAAACAGATGCAAGAGGACAAGAGTACAATAGACAGGATGAATACAAATACATTTGGGTTCAGATAGAAGAAAGTCAGTAATATATACATATACATATACATGACAATGGTATGACAAATCATTAAACATTTGTACTAATCACAACAACATACACGGTTTAGTATTCCTGTAAGACATTACAGTCTAGTGAGGAGGCTAAAGTGGATGCTACAAATCAAGTGATACAAATGCGCAGTTTAAAAGGACCCAGAGGAATCACAGGTGAAAACTGTATCAGGACAGTATGACTGTATGAGATGAGGCTCTGGGATAGTACTAGGAGGGAAGGAAAGTACTTGCTGTAAGTATACAAGACAGAGGTAAGTGAAAGAGGGTGAGATTTAGATAAATAGATGACTCAGGTACAAGTTATGCACTGATGCAAGAAGGTGGAGGGTGAAGTTTGAAGGAGAGCCAAAAGGGCCGTCTTGGTTGTGGAATAAGCTAAGATCATTGGAAGCAGTTCCAGACTTCTGTAATGTATTTTATGTATAAGATCTTTAATAAAGTAATATTAATAGGAGTCTACAGTGATTTCTGTAGCACATTTCAAAGAACACATAGGATGAATTTCATGGCAGCCCTCCCAAAATGCATTAAGGTGCTTTCAGATAAATCATTAACCAGTGTCTTACGGTATAGGTTGCAGGACTATTGGGAGACAAACCATGATGCCATGATAGCGCTGTATGTCCAGGGAGCAGCATTTTCATTTTCTCTGTAGTTCAGAGAGGACCCGGCATAATTTCTTGAACCAAATATTATAGATATAATATAAGTGTCCAATCTTCCTTCATCCTCTGAACAGCCATGTGCCTACTATCTCTCTCAGGGATAGATAGCCATTTCCTTCATGACCAACAATTATAGACCAAACTAATAAAGAAATAGCACATTGTATATAACTTTACCACTTTACCCTATGCCTCTCACTCGGGCCTATTTATCAAGTTGAAAGCCCTATTTCCATATCTCCATCACAGAGCCACTGCAGGCCATAGCAGTGCTATTGCCAGTGGTAGACCCACCACAGAAAAGATTTGCTCAGTCTCTCCACCAAAACTTCTCCATGGAAGCCTTTTGATCAAGGTTCGCAACGATACAAATACTGCCACATTCCTTCTTCTGTTTTCACCATCTCAGGTTGGTGATAACAGAAGAAATTCAATGAAAAATAATTTTCAAATAATTATTTTGAAAAAAAATGTATCTATTTTTAACTTATTTTTTTGTTTATTTATTTTTTCCACTAGGTGGAATTGATCCACTGATTGGATTGGATTGGATACTTTACATCAGACACTTATGTGTGAACCAGATCCCGTCAGAATGGTCCGTCGAAGCATAAGTTAACTCTTACCACTCACGCCCAGAATCGCTAAGGCAGCTGAGTACCGCTCAGCTGCCTTGGCGAGGTTTTATTGGTCATAAATGGCAACTAAAGGTTTTCTATCACTGCGACTACGAATCAGCATTTATTAGTAAATAGACCCAACAGTCTTAGGTTAGGTACACACTACAGCAGGGGTGTCCAACCTTTTAGCTTCCCTGGGCCACATTGGCAGACGACGAGTTGGTTTGGGCCGCACATAAGATACACTAACAATAACGATAGCTGATCATCCAAAAAAACATAGAAAACATAGTTTATATATATATATATATATATATATATATATATAAAAGAAAAAAGTGATAGATATATATATAGATATAGATATCACTTTTTTTTTCAAATCCCCCTATACTTACCTTTCAGTCGCCCTGTTCAAAAAATCCTCTCTAGTTATTATACTATAATCACTTTTTGTATTGTTTCGATGCAATATCATTTAAGCCAGGCATTGTATATCAGGGTGCCCTGACCAGGCCTGCGGTACCTGACATATACACCACTGTGACCCCAAATTGTGACCTGTTTTGCTAATTACACCACTATGTTAGTTAAGGGATAACAACTTATAATGGGCCAAAGAGAATAATATATAATGCCCCATTAGTAATACAAGTAGAAGTATGTAGCAGGGAGATAAGGTCCACGATGCTCCAGGACCAGGTGACTTTTATTCACTTGTCAGCATCCCTTGAAATAATAAAAAAAATCCCCCTTAACTTTCCTTTTAATCGGCTTGTTCTCCTGTCCTCTTCTCTTCTTTTCTCCAATTCTGTGCTGCTGATTGTTCTTCTTGCACGGGTGTCTCCTCTGTGCTGCGCTCCGCAATGGATGTTGGGCATGATGACATCACGCCCGACATTCACTGCGAGCGCCGTACGGAGGAGGAGACAAGGGAGGGAGCCGGAGTACCAGCTGACGTGACCGCAAGGTAAGTATTATTATTATTATTATTATTATTATCGTTTATTTGTAAGGCGCCACAAGGTTTCCGCAGCGCCGTACATGGTACAAACAGTAGACTATACAGGGTAAGACAGTACAGAACAATAAACACAAAGTACCAGTACTTCAGAAACTCCAGGCAGGCAGATACAGTAGAGACGGAGTGGAAGAACAGGTATGGAGACAGGAGGGAAGATGGGCTCTGCTCATACGAGCTTACATCCTAAGGGAGGGTAAACAGAATCAGGTACATACGGGAGCCAGTGAAGCAACGGGGAGAGAGAAAGGGGGCAGGGAAAAGTAGTTTCTTTTCTTTTTTTTTTGCAGGATTTTTTTTTCCCATTAAGAGCGCTGCCCCCTTGCCACAACCAAAACTCCTTCTGGGCCACATTTACAGGCGTGCAATTAAACGATAAACGAACATTCAGCTGGATATCGCATTAGTGTGTACACTGCAACGATGAACGATTATTGTTCCAAAGCACATCGTATCGCTTGACTTTTAAACCAAACTAAAAATCTCGTTCAACGATGGAACAATGTTGTGCAAATCCTGCAGTGTGTATGCACTCAGGACCGGCAGTGTCCATAGATCTCTATGGAGTGTGCAGAGTCAGGATCTTTTCAGCTGATGGTTATGACAGATGAAGAACACAGATCCGAAGGTAAATCTTGTAAAACCTGTTTAGTGTGTGCACATGAATCGGCATGCTGATCGCGACTTTTTTTTTTAAATTGTTACTAAAATCATTAAGGATATGCCATAGGGAGTAATTTTGTATAGTGTGTACCCAGCCTTAATCTCCTAATACAAAGGAAACTGATTTAGTGGTTTCCTGCATTTAGTTATCTGTATAAGTAAAGATATAATACTATGCTCATCCTCTTGTAGTCAGCACGTCGCTATGGGAGATGGGATTGCAATACCAGTGAACATGATCCTTGATTAATCAATTAAACTACAGGTAATAATTGCCTTAAAACTTCCCGGTTCTGGGGACGCGACTACAATGCTTGGATTTGGTTTTAATCTTCCATCTCAGCAATCAGTTCAAAAACACACAGGCGAAAAATGATATGCTAATACCCTCTAAAATGTTAAAAAGGGGATTAATTTCCACAGTAATAACACTCAAAATATTTATTTTCATGTGCAAAATGTGAAGGGGGCTCTGCCAGGAAAGCTCTATCTGCCAAAGTGTAGGAGCTTTTTTTTTTTTTGAACAAACACACTCAGTGGCTTTCAATGGAACATGAAACCAAGCACTTCACTCAGATGTGTGTCAGCTTTCATCAGAGCTCAATACAAACGCTTGACTCTTGTGTAGATAAGGTTTCAAGCACTTTTCAGAGAGCCTCTTTATCCAGTAAAAATGAAGACACATTATGGCTGTTATTAAACTATTGTGCCAGGCATAATATACTGATAACGTGCAGTCAATGAGCAGCCAGCTATTTCATAACGCTTTCTCTGATTGCGTTTCCTTTGTAACGGGATGAGATGTTGCAGATTGCTGACGGCTTTGAATGTGGATACAGGAGGTCACGGATTCTACAAGCACTTTGCACTAAAACGCTTTGTGACAATCTCTTTGTCAGTCTGCGACCATCATAACAAAAGTGTCTTCCAGAAATACTTGTTCTATTTCAGCGGACGTGGGTAGGCGATAATAATTTAGAGATGCTCTTAAAATGCTCACCATTTGAAGAGAGGCATTTGATATAAAAAAAAAAAAAAAAAAAAATATTTAAAACACTTCTGATCAAGCTTTAACAAATAGATAGAATAACTGTATTAAATGTCTTAAAAAAAAAAACACCATGTCTAAAAGCCTGACGTAACGTGAAAATGTATCTTGCAAAATTTTTTTAAAAAAATGATATTTACGATTTTTTTCAACAGAAATAAAAGTTTTGAAGCTGCAGGTAAATACGATAGCTGAGTACAAGGAATGTCATCTGTAGTCAGCAGTGTACACGGGTTGTATTTAGACTATGCTGCCATAAGAATTGTGTTCTCCTCATGATCAATCCAATACCCCTCCTTCAATATTGTTATTGTGCAAATAGATGGATGGCAAAGCCCATGCTGAAAAACAAGATATTGACAAAGGAGGAAAAAAAATAACATTAACATAATGTCAGGATCCCCTTCAACCAGTACAACACCACCCGGAGTCTACTCTGACAGTCAGGTGTTCACTGGAGCCCCTAGTGGTGGGGACAGACTTGGCTGCAGACTACAGAGGGTCGTGTGATGTGTACCAACTGCGGGGAACCCAGGAGCAGAGGGTAAAGGCAGACAGCAAATCCAAAGAACAGGCCGAGGTCAGGGGTCACTTGCTAGGAAGAATCGTCAGGAAACACGCCAAGGGTCGAGGTCACGGGCAAAACAGCAGAAACGGAGATATAAGCCAAAAGGTCCAGGGCACAGGCAAAAGACAAATCCAGGAAACAGGCAGGGGTCATACATAGCAGGCAACAATCCAAAGGCTTAACACCAGGAGTACAGGAGTACAGCAGCAGGCAGCAACACAGGAATCTGGAAGCTATAACCGGCAGGGAGGCTAAGCCCTCCCTGCCTTAAATAGTACAAGCAGCCAATCAGAGCCTGGCTCTGAAGTCACACAGCGCCCTGCATAAATTAATCTCTTTCATTAATTAGCCCGCAGGCTGGTGGGGCCAATTTGCGCACGCGCCCGGCTTTCATTCATTGCCGGGACGCGGCGCTGCGGGGGAAGCTGGTCGTGGCCGCCGCGGCTCGTAACACATAAAACACTTTCAGCGCTGCCACAGACACTGTTTGCCTCTTTGGAAACCGCAGTCCTGACACTTTGGCTGTAATAGGTCAACCTTAGGCAGCTGTATCAGGCACCAAGTTTTTGGGTGGGGGCCAGTGATGAAGTTCCGTCCTCCCAAGTCCCCAACTCTACCCTATTGAGGACCTCTTCTGAGGCCTCTGAGGGGGCTGAAGAGACCCAGTATTGCCAGGCCCCCTCACTTCCAGGCCCTGCAGTCACCACACCTATAGTTGCGCCCCTGAAGAAAAGTCTAATTTTCAACCCCCTCAACACCAAACCTATGGATTTCATTGCACCAGTTTAGGTGGGCATACTTTATTAATTTACTCAAAAGGTATATATTGTTTTTGGAGGGAAATATATGGTGGTTTTTTTTTGTAACATATTGAAATAGATATACATTTAATTTTAGAGGCAGTAACTCAGGGGCGGACCCAGACATTTGCCCTACCCGGGGCGATTTTAGAGGGGGGGGGGGGGCGATTTAGGCCACGCCCCCTTTCTGTGTTCTAAGGCTGCCGGTGGCTGCACAGTATGTGCAGGTCCGTTCAGCAGTGAAAGTGTGCTGTCCCGCTGCTCTGATTGTGTTTAAAACACAATCAAAGCAGCCGGGCAGCATACTGTCACTGCTGAACGGACCTGCACAGTGTGCAGCTGTCGGCAGCAAGCCCCTGGTAGATCGCCCCCCCACCTGGATCCGCCACTGCAGTAACTATGGAAACAACAACAAAAATCATAAAAAATCCATAATTCTTTCAATGGTTTCTTTTACATCCTTGTGAAATTCAGAGAATCCCACTGACCTTTATTTCTCTAGTTCTTCTGAGTATAGGGATACCAAATAACCACTGAGAGGGGAAGGGAGCTAGTACAGAGTACCAGGGCCCAGGCCTACGTGGGGGGCTCTAGTCTGACTTTGTATTGGGAGGAGCCACCCACCTTGTGTGGCCACGCCCCTTTCTTGCTATGGAATGGGCCCCAAGGAGTTGCTGTACCAGGAAATTTCTCTTGGCGGCCCTGCAAATAACTTCAACTTAGAAGCAGAAACAGACTTGCGCAAATATTTATATTCAAATGCTGTTTGTATAGTTGAGGAATCATCTGGATCAAGCATCAACTCACTTAAAGGTTACAAGGGATTCTTGTCTTCCTAAGACACCGGGGGCTGAGATACTGGCATTATTTGTATATTCCCCTTTTATGATGATTGCCATCTGTCCAGTTTGCACTTGGACAATCCAGGTTTAGGAAGTCCTGTCCAGTTCTATGATTAGTGTTCCGTTTCCATGGAAACAGGGAGATAGAGCTGAGTACTAACAGCCACACAACAAAAGTGGAACTGCAGCTTGCTAAGCACTACCCAATAAAGATAATGTCCTTTAATGTAGAAAGTCTGCTCTTACCCATCCGATTGCTGCACATCAGTGACATCAGGTGCCACCCTGTGCTGTTGGACCCACGCTGGAATAGTACATTCTCCTCAATGAGGCAATATATTGTACGGAGGTGTTCAGAAAGTGTTGTTTGCATTGTAGTGTACTGGAGTTACTAGAAAAGGCTCTGCATTTTACTTTGGTCACCAAGAAATGCTCTGCATTATATAGGTGTCATCAGGAAAGGCTGTGTATTATACTGGGGTCATCAGGAAAAGCTCTGCATTGTATTGGGGTAACCAGGAAAGGCTTTTCATTGTATCAAGGTCACCAGGATAGGCTCTGTATTATACTAGGGTCACCAGGAAATGCTCTATATTGTATTGGGGTCATAAGGAAAGGCTCTTAATTGTCCTGGGATCACTAGAATATGCTCTGCAGAGGTCACCAGGAAAGGCTCTGTATTGAATTGGGATCACAAGGAAAAGTTCTGCATTAAATTGGGGTCACAAGGAAATGCTCTGCATTGTATTGGGGTTACCAGGAAAGCCTCTGTATTGTATTGGGGTCGCAAGGAAAAGCTCTGTATTGTATTGGGGTTACCAGTAAAGGTACTGCACTGTCCTGGAATATGCTCTGCAGAGTATTAGGGTCACCAGGATAGGCTCTGTATTATACTAGGGTCACCAGGAAATATTCTGCATTGTATTGGGGTCACCACTAAAGGCTCTGCATTGTCCTGGGACCACTAGAATATGCTCTGCATAGTATAAGGGTCACCAGGACAGGCTCTGCAATGTATAGCAGTCACCAGAATGTACTCATCTGCAAGGCGCATAAGGAAATATTTATTGTGGAGCACACCGCATCTAATGGATTTATCAAAAAGGTGACAACCTTAACTTCTACCTCTTCACTAACACAGCAGCATGGATCTGCAGCATGATAACTTAGGTAGAGTACACTTATAAAAGTTTTCCTAGAGTTGCAAAATCTACATTCAAGAAGCAGAGGTCAGAACCAAAGCCCTCAGCTGTGTCATTTTCGCAGTACACTATCTCTGAGCAAATACACATAAGGCACTAGCAGAGTCTATTTTAGTTACCACTCTTATACTTTTAATTTTTTAGTTGAAACAAATATATAATTTACTACTGTCTGTATTACTGGATATTGTAATCATCTCTTATAAATTCAGTTGAAACAAATATGATACATAACTGGAAATTGCGAACATTTCATATAAATTCCAAGCCAAGTTTGCATCTAATATTCCAACCACAAATGTAAAATGTTATTATGACCCATTGATCAGCATGCACATAAAACTGTATCTTATATACAGAGGCTTTTTGCTACTTTCATATCTTAAAAAAAGAATAAACTTGAACTTGATAAAAAAAACAAACACCTAACCCTTTTGTAGTTGTGTTTAACAAAGAAAAATTCAAGAACAATGAAAAAGAATCATAGGAGTCTGTCTTAGGGGGGGAGTTGTAGCAACAGGATGCTATAAATGTTGATTACATAACCACAGAGCTGGCCTATAACTATATCCTGGTGGTGATGGTTTCTTTAAAATGCTCATAATTCTCCCAAATGACTGGCAGCGGAATTAGTGGGTGCTGGCGCATAATTCTTCTGCGATTGCTGCATTTGAAAGACAATCATCTTTTCCAATTTGCTTCCGATGCCCCCACACCAGGTAAAAGGTTACTTAACTTTATAAGACTGCGCGTCTGGTGGCGGGTAAAGCACGGAACCCCAGTCTTCATTATAAATATACCTAGCTCTGTGGTCATACCACCTGGACAGCAACTGTCCCGTCTACAATTTAATGATGATTTTAAAATGTCTCTGCTACTCTTTCAGCTGAATTCTTACAGCGTGGCTGGTAAAACTGTTTTTCACACAGTGGGATATTGTCCCTGACAGCAATTTTCCCCGCTGTCATCCTTTTTATTTTCCTTATACTCCTCTTTTTACCCCTAGTGAGTACCTTTTATTATGTTGACATTGTATTTTTTACTATGTCCTCTGCATCTTTTTTTGGAGTTTTATAAAACTATTCAACTCTTTAAAAATGTTTAAACTATGAACAACAATCAAGCTTTATACTACACAAAAGAAACCCAAAAGGACCCTCACTTCTGCAGTACAGTGCAGTGACACTCTACTTAAAGGCAATCAGGTGAGAACAGAGGGCCTGATTCATTAAGGATCTTAAATGAAGAGGTATCTTATTTCAGTCTCCTGGACAAAACCATATTACAATGCAAGGGGTGCAAACTAGTTTTCTGTTTTGCACACAAGTTAAATACTGACTGTTTTTTCATGTACCACACAGATACTTATTTGTACACTAAAATTTAAAGTTGATATTTGTGTGCTACATGAAAAAAACAAGTCAGTATTTAACTTATGTTCAAAACAGAAAACTAGTTTGCACCCCTTGCATTGTAACATGGTTTTGTCCAGGAGACTGAAATAAGATACCTCTTCATTTACGATCCTTAATGAATCAGGCCCAGAATGTTTTATACCTTTTATTTTGATACTATGGGCCTGAGTCATTAAGGAAGGTAAGGGGAAAAAAGGAGTAAATATTCTCTGGGACAAACCATGTTACAATGCAAGGGGTGCAAATTAGATAATTATTTTGCACATAAGTTAAATACTGGCTGTTTTTTCATCTAGCACACAAATACTTGATAGATTTATTTTTACACTGAAATATAAAGTTGAATCAGGATATGCCCTATCCCAACTATAAATTTGTTCCCACATTTTACATTTACTTCCCCTCCAATGCAACATGGTTTTGCCCAGGTTTAAAGTTACTCCTTTTTTATGCTTTGCTCTCCTTAATGACTCACGCCTTATAGCTTCACCTCTTCACTTACCTTAAAAGCAGATTCAAGCCCATTTGACTCGTTGAATGCTAAGTTCACAATCCTGCCTAAATGGTGGTCAAAACCGTTTATTTGTTGTCGGTATCTTATGTAATCTGTCAAAAAGCCCTGTAAGATACAATTACCTTATTACAGATATGAAACATCTTGTAATAATAACTTAAGTAACATTTGTTTTAAATATAAATAAAACAGGGCAAATGGATGCAGCTGATCACATTTCAATTTAACAATTATTATCAGTGTGTATTTCTTGGCAATACAATAATAACAAAGGAACATATTTAGAAACAAATGAATGGTCCTGAAAATAGTGGTATATTATACAACTGGATTTGGAAATGTTGCAGATGATATAAATGCTGAAGATGTAACACTTTCGGCATTAAGTGTTAAACAGTGCAAACTCCAGCAACACAAACATGTATCCAACTCACTGGCTGCAGAGATCATTAATGCAAATTATTCTGGTGCTCTCCTTCTCCTACATTGAAATAAATAGGAAAGGCAAATTCTTTCTGTTATTTACAAAAAATAGTAATCAATAAGAACTTTAATCAAACATAATACTAAAAAAAAAAAAATTTAATCTGTTGCTAGGTGTCACAAAATATACATTAATATACATATTCAATATAAAACATGACCCAAGCAGTGGAATATTTAAGAAACTTTCAGCTAGCTAAGATAAATTAATATTTGCACAACTTGTATTACATCATTTAATGATGCAGACATATGTCTATCATCATCATCATCATCATCATTTATTTATATAGCGCCACTAATTCCGCAGCGCTGTACAGAGAACTCACTCACATCAGTCCCTGCCCCATTGGGGTTTACAGTCTAAATTCCCCAACATACACACAGACACACAGACACAGATTAGGGCCAATTTGTTAGCAACCAATTAACCTACCAGTATGTTTTTGGAGTGTGGGAGAAAACCAGAGCACCCGGAGGAAACCCACGCAAACACGGGGAGAACATACAAACTCCTCACAGATAAGGCCATGGTCGGGAATTGAACTCATGACCCTAGTGCTGTAAGGCAGAAGTGCTAACCACTTAGCCACCATGTAGTACTTTTTTTTTTTTAAATAATGACCCCCTCATGTTTTTTTTTAGAAGATTCTACAACATCCCAATCCTATCAACTCTGTTAATCTTATAGCATAAGCAACATGGATTCCTGGAAGATTATCAGTCCAGGCTGTGGAATTCCATGGGACAAATAGAGAACAGTTACACATGAGAGACATGCAGAGGGCTCAGTTATCTCTCAGATTCTCATCTTTATTTCTGAATGCAGTAAAACTATAGCAAACCTATGTCTGATAGTTTTAGTGCTGTTGTTCTAAGAGTCCATTGTAGATAATGTAACTCAGGTATGCAGAGCCTGATTATCCAGCCGACTAGGCCCAATGCTTTTCTAGGTGTGAGGCAACATTTTTGGGAGTGTAAAATTGTGATCTGCGGAGGTATAAAATAGAGAAAAGTTATTCTCCAATGTAGAAAGAAAACATGAAAGACAAATGTAGTAAGGTGTTAATGTTGACGGATTCCCATGGTAAAGGCTGAAGACAAGGGGGTAAATGTATCAATCTCCGGTTTTGTCAACTAGCGGGAGTTCGGCGAGATGACAGCTTAAATTTAAAGCGGCGCTGCCTTGTAAAGGGAAGTTTCCCTTTAAAAGGCAGCGCCGCTTTAAATTTAAGCTGTCATCTCGCCGAACTCCCGCGAGTTGACAAAACCGGAGATTGATACATTTACCCCAAGGAGTCATTTTTGGGCTGGTGCTGGAAATATGGAAGCTCTAAAAGCACCTTTGAGTAGGAGTGTGCATGTAATGAGGCAGACTAAGGCATTCGTTTTAGACAGTAAGTTTGGGCAGCAATAGGGAATTCATTTAAAATGCTAAACTTGCTAGTATGTTGCTGCAAAGGTCTAAAATATTGATTTCTTCTTGATTGTAGCGCTAATAATGGTAAAAGTTAAAATATATATGTTTTATAGTGCAGATTACACTAATGCAAATTAGTGTATCTAATCAGATGGGAGGGGAATCATATCACTTGCCACCTTGGGAAGTAGAATCGCCAGGCACAAGATAGCAGAGGCAGATTGGATCAAAGCTGGTTACTTCCCATGCTGAACACTACAGATAGAATTATGTGGGAAGAGAATGATGTCTGATATGGGAACCCATGGGCGTTGCATTTGTGAAGCATAACAGAAGTGCAAACCTCATGTGAAAACACATGTGTTTGATATGCAGCATACCTAGGGGTAGGCTGCCCCCCCCCATCCCCCGGCTCTGTGCCATAGTGACTTAATTTGGGATGGGTCATCTGCATTTTTTTCCTTGAAAATGTTTTAATTGCGTCTTCTACCATGTAGAAACCGTTATGAAATGGATGAGCTATTAAAATGAATGGGAGAAGTTCTGTTAGTAAATAAATATTTTTTTTCTTAAAACATCATGTCCTGCCCTAATATCCTTTACCAGCGCTGTACAGCCTAGGTTCCCACTAAAATAGGCACAACAAGCACGGGGACCTCTGCTACAGTGGAAGCCACCACCAGGCTAGACAGGGATTGGGTTGGGATGGTCACAGGAAAACCCACTGTGTCACAGTGTGAACAGAACCATCCTGGTCAGTATGGTCCCCACCCCCTTAAAAATACTGCCAGCCCCAAATTGCAGAAAAGCGCTGGGGTTCTTCCTGGCACCCATGGGATCTGGATACCAGGGTAATGGGAAGAAATTGGGACCCCTGTATTGGCAATTTTGCCATCCCAGTGGTCCCGATATAAAGGGAATGGGATCCAAAAGACTCAATGGTCACTATACAGATATTGTATCAAAAAGTAAATAAACACCTACATATTTGCAAAAACAATTTTTATGTTTATGCTTTTTCTACCTGCTCCTTGATTTGATGTGTCTGGACCTATATTCCTGGACTACCTGCTTTATCTGTGAGCACCAGACTTGCTTCTTTTATATATGTAATACCTGCAAGAAATCGCATCTGTTTCTGTTAGTGTCTGGGATGCTTAGCACGTAAACTTTGTGTTTTCTACCACATACCTGCTCCTGTTTTCTACACTCATACACATCTCCAACCAAATGACTCCCATCTAAATAAGTTCTTGTGCGTTTGAAACTTTAATAAAAATTGTTAAATTTAACAGATCCCTGGTTTATAATATATTTTTTGACACAATTCTGACAATATTCCATGGGTTAATCTTCTTTTAATCCACAAGAAGTAAAATGAAACGTAATAGGTTATGCAAACTGCTACTCTCAGAGCCTTGCAGCAGAATGAGAGTGAATTCAAATGATCCCTGGGACCCCTCTAAGCCACTCAGCCAATCAACAAGCAGTTTTCCCTCGCAAGCCATGATGTGATAAACTGTCCGTAGGGTGAGTCCCAGGGACTCCCTGCTTTGATCATACATCAATAGAGAATAATTGACCACTGCTGTGCATGTCATTTCAATTGAGTTTCTACATGTAAAACACAACTCTATTGAAATAAATGGGCTGTAGGAATGAATTGCATAACGAAATCAATGGTAAAATGGTAAAAACACAGCACAAAGCTTCTTAAACTGCTTATTTACACAATAGACCTGATTCATTAAGGAAAGGAAAGTAAAAAAAATTAGTAACTTTGCACCTTGGCAAAACCATATTACATTGGAGGGGAGGTAAATTTAAAATGTGATGGCAGATTTATATTTTTGGTAAGGCATGTCCTAGATCAACTTTAAATTTCAGTGTACAAAAAAGTTATCAAGTGTTTGCGTGCTACATAAAAAAACAGCCAGTATTTAACTTATGTGCAAAATAAAAAACTAATTTGCACCCCTTGCATTGTAACATGGTTTTGTCCAGGAAAAAACTTACTCATTATTTTGCTTTGCTTTACTTAATGAATCAGGCCCTATGTGCTCTCATAGAGATCAATGGACTGTAACATGCTATGGACGTACTAAAATGGAATAAGCAAATGAACACAGATGCAAGTGAGTATAAACATATAGGGGCATATTCAATTAGCTTTTGGATTCGCGGTAACGCGCCAGAACAGCCGCGAAACGTAATACACGGTACCGCAATAACGTGGATTTTCATTCGCAGCCCATAGGGTTGCGAACGAAAATCCGCGTTAATGCGGTACCGTAATACCCGCAAGAACGCGCACTTTTCGCGGCAACGCGCGTTACCGCGAATCAAAAAGCTAATTGAATATGCCCCATAGAATAGGTTTTATGCTAAGAGCGTTAGCATGCATTGCACTTCCGTTAAAAACCCAAGTTAGACACAACAATGGTACCCCAGTGGGTAATCAGCCTCAAGTGGGAGGAACAAGTCTTGTAGACTAGCAATACATTCACAGTAAGATAACACTGAAGAGTCTGAATACCTGTCCTCTAAGCACTGCTTGAAATTCATACTTAAGGCAGGGGTATAATTAAAATGTTGTGGGCCCCATAGCAAAAATTTGCTAATGGCTCTTATTTACCGCCCGAACTATGCACATATACACACGGGGCTTTAACAGGGAAGGCGGCAGCCATCAGCTGCGGGTCCCATGGCAGCTGACCTCCCCTGCACATATGGTTGTTACCCTTGACTAAGGGTCTTTCAATTTTCCGTAAATGAGAAGAATACAGTGTGTTTAACTGCTATATTTAATCATATAAAAATACTTACCGTATCTGTGTAATCTAGCGGGTTATATTTGCTTTCCTGCAACATTCTCCAAATTTCATTGGTCTCCTCTCTCATCATATGAACTTCTCCACTCAGAACTGTACCTCTAAATCCACCAATTTCAACTTTCTCTAACTTTAAAAAGTCAATAGCTGCTGTGAACATTTCCTTAAACACAAAATGTGACAAAATGGGTTTACAATAGTTACACTGATAAGGTTGAGAATCTCTAACCTTTCTCACATTTTAACAAATTTTTTTTGAAATAGCATTTTATATACTGAGCAGAAAACCCCATGATGAGTCCCAACAATGGTTAAACAGCCTGCCTGTCTCTGCACTAACCCATGTCATGATCATGAAATCTAATGGGTAAAGCATTGACTGAAAGGGCTGTGATGTAAATGGTATTCTCAGAAGTAACATATTCTCTAATGGATTCATGTATTTCCAAATTTATAATAGAGAGGAGGTAGGCTGGTGATAACTTAATTAATGATTGCAGTAGTTTACCATAGATGCAAATAAAAATGTTCCTCTTTCTAATATATATATATATATTTATATTAAACACCTACCCAACTTTGATATTCAAACCTTATACATATATATATATATATATATATATATATATATATATATATATATATATACACGTATATATATATATATATATATATATATGTGTGTATATATATATATATACATATATTTTTATTTATATATATATATATATACACACATAAAAATATATATACACGTAAATATAAATATATATATATATATATATATATATATATATATATATATATATATAATATATATATATATATATATATATATATATATATATATAATGTCTCAAAGCTTTGAATACCAAAGTGGGGTAGGTGTTTATAACATAGAACACATATTATTTGTCAGAGGTTGGAACAGAAGGTAGATGCTCAGGAAATCAGTCCTTTTGACCTGGGCTTCATAAAAACAACAGTCCTGTGGACACTAGACTGGCCTACTGGCCGATGAATTCCATATAACTCACACAGCCATGAAAATCAGCCACACTTAAAATAATTACAAAAATGTCCCGGTGCTCCATCATCTCTAGCTGATGTCTCCGGCTTAATAGACACGCTAAGCATCATTAGCACAGTTAGAAATGCCTCCATTTTCATAAATGAATATTCAATGGGTGTGAAAGCCTCAATATGAATATGCAGCAGATGCGCAATGTCAACCTGGGATTTAGAGATAGCTTTCTGATAGCCATGCTAATACATATTACCAGCTCAGGCAGCGGATTCAGAGAATATATTATTATATGTACTACTGTCTGCAAAACACTAAGGATTAGAAACTGGCATTGCTATAATGCTTTTAGTATAATGGTAGTATCATTGTGATGTAATATAATACTCAGCTTTACTATACATTTGCAATCACATTACATATACAAAACCCATTCAGCAAACACACGTCACACAGCCTTCAGGAATAGTGTAAGGATACCCCTGGTTAGTTTAGGAAATCATGGACCAGAGTGCACTCAAGAGTGGGGGAAGAGGGGTTCAGTTCTGTGTCTCTGAAATGTTTTTATTTTTGTAAATGTTTAGACATCTCTTCTGTTGGAGCGGTAGGCAAGAGGCTAAAAGACAGAGTGGCTGCAATTGCCAATCTAATGCAGACTGCTACAGTTCTCACCTAAGCTTTTAATTAGACTAAGTGGACATTTTTTCCCCATCTTAGCTTAATTATTAGAGGATATCTATTTAAACTGCAAGCTGCCTCTCCATTACTCAGGTTTTAATTACAATATTTTGCTATTCCACTCATATTTCTGAAGCAACCTACAAATATTTTACTATCGCACAATACAGAAAAACACAAAAACACAAGAAAAGATGCACATAAAAAAATAAAAGTTTATGTGCGTGCACAGGTATGTAGACCCAGCTGAAAATGCAAATAGTAGCATGTGCATCCGGTGTGCAGGAGTTATCTATGTCCCATGATACCATAGATATAGTGTAGAGATGCCTAACAGTGTTAGTAGTAAATCCTAAAGTTGCATTACCCTATTTACATACAATATAACGATGGTAGGAAGTGGAAAAGACCAAGGGGTAGTTTACACAGTACTCCAAGTAGCAGGGATCGATAGATCCGTACGACTCAGAATACTTTGCAAATTGCACAAACACACCTCTTTATCTGCCTTATGGGTCGGTCTGCAAGTGTATCAGTCAGAGCGAGCCTGTAAAGCAGATAATTAAACAAATATTGCAAAAATAAAATAAAATGTGCCCCCCCCAATAGCAATAACGTTGGTTAAGCTGATTGGGAGGGGATGCACACCTTTTTTTAAAAGTCAATTATTATTTTTTACTTCTTTTTAATACCGCAAAGTCTGTTGTACCAGGAGAAACCACTCACAAAAGATAAGTCTCCCAGAGACCTATCTGCAGCTGCTTTCAACTCATCATAACCTGTAAAGTGCCAGAACACGTCATTACATTGCTAGGCTCACCCACTACCTTCCCCGTTCCACCTTTCTTAGTGCAGAGAGGTGCAAGAGGGAGATCTGTCTCAGTCTGAGTGCAAACTGAGAGAGATCCTTGGCTAAAAGTGCTTTTTGCACTAATGAGTTGAACTTGCATCCGACTCTACGTCAGACCCTGAATTTCAAAACTGCATGTAAAATGTAGTTACATATAAACACAATATAAAAATCCAAATTAAATTAAATGCAAACATCTTTTGTTTTCCCCTTTAAATGTCAAATGGGAATTTTCTTTGCTGCAATAGTAAAAATGGAAATGTCAATTAGGTAATGCAAATAGCTTCGTCTTTACAAAATCTAGAGGTGCCAATAATGAATTAAGTACTATCAGCTGGAAGGTCAATATGCAATCATCCAATCAAAATAGGCGAGATTGTGCTTTGGATAGTCTCCATCATTATTGCAAATAGTTGCAACAGCCCTTCAGCACCTGCAATATATACAGGTCCTATAAAAGTGGACCATGCATTTTTGGTGTGTATGCACAGTACAGAAATGCGTATTGCATGCAAAAAAAATCTACTATGACTATTATTTATTACACCGATGTGGCTCACTATATGGTTAAACACAGCATAGGAACATCCCAATGCAGCGCTCTGGCTGCTCTCCAGGAATATATAGGTGTCACGAAACCTGGTATTTCATTAGTTAAGGGTTAAATGGGACAATAGAAGGGTGGATGAAGGCAAGAGGCGATCCACCATCCCAAATGTGAATATGTAAGAGATATAAATGGCACTGATGTTGGACCACTTACAGTCTCGCCCAGGCCTCGATGTTACGCCACTGATCATACTATGGGTAATTCCACCAATTGTAATTCTAATTCTCAATCTTATGAAAAGTTGGTGGTATTATACGTAAAACAAAAGACATATCTTACCTCGATGTACAATAGTCTTTGCAAAACGCTATCAAATCTGAAAAACACCAGGTTGGATGGGAAGTCCCAGACTTTGAGCCTATCAGAGTTTGCAGAACTGAGGGCCACTTTCTCCACGTATATTGCATATATTTTTTTGAAACATCGAAACATTGCAACGGTCATTTGGACTCTTTCCAAGCCCTCTTCTAGTTCCATTTTGAAGATTTCCTCGGGAATTAGGAAGTTCTCAGACTATTAGTCATTTCCATTTATATTGATAAATTAAAACAGAAAAAATAAAACAATTTATAAAAAAAAAGTAAAATTTAAATACATAAGTAATTAAATGTGTGGGACATTATTTCCAGTTCTATTACAACTTATTCCAGGAAATCAACCTAAAACTTATATTGCTCATCTATCATTATCACTATATATAAAGGATTTTTGTAAATGTCAAATAAGGTTTGGTATTATCATTATTTCTTCAGTAAGTTTCTTAAAGCTACAGTAACAAGGACAAGTTTATTAGTATGGCTGCTGAATTTATTGCCTTTCTCCTCTTTGCGCTGAACTTTACTGGTTTTAGGAAAAAACTAAAAGAAGCATTTCTAGAACTAGCTATCTTTTATGTATACATTATATCGGACAATGGTTAGTGACATCACGATAACTACAACATAATGAAGTTCATTAATCTATATATTAGTCATTTACTTTTGAATTATTTCACTGATTCACTGAGTATTTTATATCATCATCATCATCATTTATTTATTTATATAGCGCCACTAATTCCACAGCGCTGTACAGAGAACTCACATCAGTCTCTGCCCCATTGGAGCTTACAGTCTAAATTCCCTAACACACACAGAGACAGAGAGAGAGACTATGGTCAATATAATAGCAGCCAATTACTCTACTAGTATGTTTTTGGATAGTGGGAGGAAACTAGAGCGCCCAGAGGAAACCCACGCAAACACAGGGAGAACATGCACACTCCGCAGAGATAAGGCCATATGTAGCCATGTTATTAACTTGTTTCCAACAATGTCTGAAAATCAGATTCAGATCAAATCAGATTATAATGATGGCTGTTATAAACTAGATGTGAGCATGTGAATACCTACTGTTTAAAGAAAGCTCTAACTGTTGCAAGCTCTCCAGAATGGTTCACTATTGTACAGTGGAGGTCTCATTTTAGCTCACTTCCCAATAATCCTAATAGATAGGTACTCTCCAAGTCCTACTTCGCTATGCCATTGATCCATATCTTGCACTGATGAGCTCTAACCAGACTAACACAGATGTATGCAGTTCTGGGTGTCTATATGCTATCTAAAAGGTGTTCTATTTGAAAAGATGGTCAACAAAGATGAGTAAGAGGTGAATAATGATTAAACATTTTATTTTCTGACTCTACAGGCTGATTGATGCTGGATGATATAACCTAACATTTAGCCATGTTGTTTTAACATATAGTTTTAATAGAGTTTTCATTATTTCTGTGTGATAGATGGGAGTGATTTAATTATACTTGTATATATTTCACCTGAAATTAATTTACGATGACACCTATCAGTTTATGATAAACTCAATAGAGGCAGATTGACTAATGTTTCCTTACCCGGTCGATGAGAAGATTGCAGAATTCTTGCAAGAGTACGATGATGCGTTGAGGGCAGCAATAACAGGCAGAATTCGTCCATATGAGAAATATGGTGTGAAAGAGAGGACGGAAGAAACCTTCTATGTCTGGGAAGTTGGATTCCTCCAAATGAGCAATGTAAAATTTTAAAGACCTTAGATGTAGCTCGATTTCTTGCGCTTCAGAAAGGGCTACAGTAACATAGAGTCAGAATCAGTTACTTTTCTTGACAACAACAAATGTGGAAATGTGACTAAAATGACATTATGAAAAGGAAAAGCTTTTTTGAATTCAGAACATTTTTAATTACTTATACAAGGGCTTGGGATATATTTACTAAACTGTGGGTGTAAAAAAGTGGAGATGTTGCCGATAGCAACCAACCAGATTCTAGTTATCATTTATTTAGTACATTCTGCAAAATGACAGCTAGAATCTGATTGGTTGCTATAGGCAACATCTCCACTTTTTCAAGCCTGCAGTTTAGTAAATACACCCTCTTTGTCTTTGTTTGATTGATGTTTTGTTCAAAAGTGAATGGCCCAGTAAAGCCAAGTTATTTTTGCTTCATAATAATATAGCAACTGGGGACAATGATCCATTGGAGTCTCTAAGACTAATTTATGAACAGCAAAATCTGCACATTTCGTACAGACTATATTTAATTTTTTGCATAAACTATATTTTTTTATTCCAAATTGACAACATTTGCTGGTTGGTTTTTAAACATATTTCTTCATGATTATGGTTTTATTTATTACAGTATTTTAACAGTGGTGTGTCTCATCCTGAAGCACTTATGTCATTATCACAGCATCTATAAGTTTCAGAACCAGTGATATAGTAAGTGAGTGGATTCTGTTATGATTTAGATACATCCCTTTACAAATGTTATTAATATTTTAAAGATGAGATTCATGTAAATGTACACTAAGGATATAAACATTTACATTTTCAACCACGTCTCTTATTTATGTTTATAAGGGTAATGGAATATTTTACTAACACAGCACAGGATGAATGCCTCATAAGCAGGGCCGCAAAGAGGATTTTCGGGCCCTGATACAGAAACATTTTTGGTCCCTTTCCATAGCCGACAAAAAGGGCATGACCATACCAGGGTTGTGGGACCTCCCACTAGATGGAGAGGTTCGGGTCTCCCGACAGTCCCGGGCCCAATTACTTTGTACCTGCTCCCCCTATCAATGCCCCTGCTCATAATGTAAACATATGAATAGCAGGGTTGTAAAAGTTTCCATTAAAGTGAAATGATCTGTCTACTGTATGTTCATTACAGCATGTATTAATTATGTACCTGTTTTATAACACTGATGGGGTGGAAGAAAATTGCGGGCATGAATCATTAAGGAGAGTAAAGCAAAAAAAATAGTAACTTTGAACATTGGCAAAACCATGTTACAATGCAAGGGGTGCAAATGAGTTTATTATTTTGCACATAAGGAACATACTGGCTGTTTTGTCATGTAGGATGCAAATACTTGATAGCTTTATTTTTACACTGACATTAAAAATTGAACTAGGATATGCCCGACCCCAACTATAAATCTGCCATCACATTTTAAATGTACCTCCCCCTCCAAAGCAACATGGTTTTGCCCAGGTGCAATGTTACTCCTCTTTTATGCTTTGCTCTCCTTGATGAATCAAGCCCTGCATGTGTAAATGAGTGAAAAATGTTCTTCCCCTCCTTCTGTAAGCAGCCCGGGCTCCATACAGCCAGGATAAACAATGGTTAAATTACCAATGGCACATACCCAGCCACGGTCTTGTGAGAATTTGCATGTGTCTTGTTAATCAACAATCCTATCACATACGGTGTATCATCACTGTGAGATGCCATGGTGAATATCGTTTGTCAATAATACAATGGAAATAGCAACTATCTGGCTATTCTAGATCAATGATAAGGTTATTTTCCTACCTTCATCCACTTTAACAATAAGCTCCATAAAACCAATGTAATAACTGCTCCTCTTTTTCTGCAGCTTATCAATGACTTCTTGGAACTCCGGAGTCTGGAGCTAGGGACAAAAGAAGGACAATGTGAATATTTCACCTCTTATGTTGATGTTGTACACACTGTGGTGTGATTTGGTTCGGCAGACACAAATATATATAAGCAGCCAATAGGAAGAGTGATGAAATACAAATTTCATAATAATCATTGATTGGGAGTGGCAATCCGGTCCAGATCTGTGCCCCCACCACAGGATTCTTGCTGCCCTAACCTTTGGCCACAACTGTGCCCATGTCTCCTTTATGTAAAATAAAAGTAATTAAATTAACTATTACCACTACATGTAGTAAAGGTAATTAAAAAGTATTATTATCATTGCCTTATTCTATGATGGCATGCAGGTAAAAGGAGGAAAAAAAGTAAGATATCGAAAAAAATGGCAGACTACCATCCCCGTAACTCTGGGTCTTGTAGTAATGGCCAAAGGGTAAAATAAATGTATGCTCCAAGCAGTGCATCAGACCATCTAAAATCTCGCACTATGTAGACAATGTCTTACTAACCATTACTAATCCCCATATCTTGATCCTATCCCTACTCTCTGAAATTAGAGACTATGGTAATTTGTCAAGCTATAAGATTAATCTCCTTCAGATGTCATCGCCTTACACATTATTCTGGCTAGACTCTAAAGACCAGCCTCCCCCTTACAATATGCTTCTCCCTATCAGTATGGAAATACTGTTCTTGAACTTTCAAACTTACCCACAATCCGGAGACAATGCTCCACCTTTGGAACAATCCTTCATTTCACCCTGGGCTCAATCCTAAATCCATTGCACAAAACATAATTTTAAATTCCTCCCCGACATCGTTCTGATGGGTTTTTTCCCTGACTTCCCTGGGCTATGAGATCGTTTTAACCTTTCTCCCCCCGCTTTCTATCAGAACCTTCAAATTCATCCCCTTTACCACACTCATATTGAACAACGAGCTAACTGCTGCCACTGCCCCACTAGAAACTCTCTGCATGTGCGGGTCTTCCTCTAGAGGCCTCATTTCAACCTTCTATTCCCTTTTGTTGCACCACAACTTACTTGATAAAGAGCCCCACAAACTGCATTGGGAGGAGGACATGGCTGAAAATTTCGATCTCGATGAATGGAAATCTATCCGAGACTCAGTACCTAAATTTTCAATATACACCCGAATAAAAGAAAACTTGTATAAGCTACTATTCCCTTGGTATTTAGTCCCCTCCAGACTGAAGGCTATTTATCCAAACACATCAGACCTTTGCTGGCGAGGGTGTGGCCAACGTGGCACTCTGTCTCACGAATGGTGGAACTGCCCTAAAATTATCTCCTTTAGGCGTGCTGTAGCAGACCTAATTTGTAAAATTGCACAACTCCAAATCCCATTTCATATATCCTGTTTCTTTCTTCCACGTCTACCTCCTGGAGTCCACAGATTGATATGGAAACTCTCAAGCCACATTCTCACAGCAGCTAGATGTTTGGTTGCGCGGAATTGGAAAGAAACAAACAGAATGCCCTACTATCTCAATGCTGATTAACAACATCTGGTAGATCCACAAATTGGAACATATTACCAGTATAACTAATGATTGTCCCAATCAATTTTTATCAAACTGACAGGCCTGGTGTAACTATTTCACTTCTTAATTTCTTTATCCCTCAGTTTAAGTGCTTTATGAATGCCTAGAGAGTTCTATCTCCTCTACTATTCTAGTCTCTTTATTCTCCTTCCCTCTTCTCTTATATTTCCCGTACTAACATACCGTGCCTTCCCTTTCTTTTTTTAACCTGCCCATCTTTTTTTGTCCTTTCCCTGCCCCATTCTGTATTATTGGTACCAGTCACAAATTAATATTACCAAATTAATATTAATTAAAATTAATTAATTAGATATTGTTTTTCTCTTTCTTTGTTGTTATTATATCTTATCACAAGTTATAAATATATATGTACTCCACTGTTAATCTTGTTGTACCATTGCAAAGAGCATTGGGCTGCCTCCAGACTGTTTAGCACTTGTCTGGTGGTGAATACCTAAAAAAGATCACAAAATAAGGGCACCCTTGATCTTTTATAGATCTATTTATTAATTCTGAATGCTATTAATTTATTGTCAGGGCTGGTTGGGGGACATAGCACTAGTATTAAATGTGAATGCTATTAATTTAATGTTGGGGCTGGTTTCAAGTAGGGAGGCCTAATTATTAAACGTGCCTGCTATTGATTTAACTTTAGGGGTGGTTGGGTGGTGTAATGTGTGGGCTATTTATGTAATGTAGCAGCTGGCGGTGGTTATTAGATGAATATGGGGTCTCTTTTTATTACATTTTGGGCTATTAATATCATTTGGATTTGATGATGACTATTAATATATTGTAGGGACTAAAAATGCAATCTAAGTTCTTTGTATTAAATATGGGGGATATGGGGCAAAATAATTTAATACCAAAGCTAGTTGGGAGGAAGGAGATCTATTTAATAAATGTGGGTGCTATTGATTTAATGTTGGGGGGAATAACAGGCAGAGTGTTCCCTTGTTAAGAAGCTTTCCAGTGGGTAAACAATACCTACTGATTTTCTAATCAGGGTCCCAACATTTTGAGATCCAGCCAAGCAGCAAGAAAGATAAAGAAAGAAAGATCAAGACATCGGTAGCAGCAAGTTGTCAAAGGTGCTAGAACAGGGAGCAGAGAGCAGCACCCTACAGAGTGGGGCAATGCAGTCCCAATTTGAGGGGACTACCCAGCCATCCTGCATAAAAGGACCCTTTACTCAGATTCGCGGACAGTTGGAAGATATGTCCCACTAAGTGATGGACCTTCAAAGTCGCATGTACTAGTGGCAGGAGCAAGCAGCATTAAGGGGTGTTTTTAGGCCAAGGGAAGTAGGCTCGGGTGCATGCCCCCCCTATAGTTTTAACACCCCCCCTTCTCATGCAGGCGCCACCGCAATACGGCAACACACACTCTGCCCCTCTTCTAATTCTTCATTAAAAAATGTTGGGAGGTATGCATATGGGGGGAGCCCAAACACTAATCTTGCACACAAGCCGGATAATTTCTTAAAGCGCTCCTGATAACTGAATACTTTATAGGTGTTGGAAATTACTTTTACTTGAATTGGCATTATGTGCCTTATAGATAGAGTACACTGGGTACATAGTGTGAGTGATTGCAAATATGAAACTAGAAGCTTGCACTGTGATAAGCAAATGATCCCACTATCTATTTAAAACTATTTGTATAATGTACCATATGGTGTACATTAAAGATATATTATTTACATTAATACTATCTATAACAATGGCATAATTTGCAGCACTGCATCATAACATATGATAATACATTATTTTATAATATTTGATTTCTACCTGGTAACGAACACTGAGTAAATTTTCTTTCTGCATCATCCAAAATTCCAATTCAGTAGATGGCCCAGGGTGTTCACCCTGTAAAATCTTCTGTGCCGAGTCTCGGTCTAGAATATCAGTTATTTGATGGGTCCACTGGATAATCATCGTCTCTATGTAGTGCAGATTGATTCTATCGTTGCGACTCAAACTAAGATGCATTTATATTAATATTAAGAAAAACACCATTGTAAAAAGATCACCAGAATGGAAAACTAACTAGAAAAACAAGACTTTGCTTTTAAGGTTTAGTGCTGAAATCTTTAATGGTATCACTGATAATGTCACATGGTACATTCAACCAATCATAATCTATTACATCATTGATACAGCACAGCATGACCTATGACAACAACTCTTACATCAGGATGAAATATGGCATCTTAATGAAATGTCATTTAACAAAGCAATAGAGTATTATTACTACTGATGCATAATATTGAAAAGGAAACAAAATAATGCCACATACTCACATTACTCCTTCATTTTCTGGAACTGTGGGAAGTGTTAAGAAGGTTCTCCCTGATATGAGTCCTTGCAGGTTCAGAATTTTACACTTTAACTTGTCAACATGGCTCTTTATATCTTGCAGGTAGTCTTTTGGCCAATCCTTATAGATCAGTGGATTTGAAAGGATTCCCAGCAGCACCTGGTAAACATGTTGAAGATACAACTATGTGAGACACTAAACTGGGAAAATAGGTGTTTAAGAGAACAGTTGCTTAAAAAGTACCAAAACCCTTTATCCATCTCAGCTAGAGATGGGGACCCTTCCAGATACTCACTCAACACAGACCCAGAACATTGAATATGAGATGAGCTTTTGGTGAGAGGCTGCAGATTGGAAGAACTGCACCAATCCACTCAGAAATCTTTCAAAGCCCCAGCTCACGTTCAAAGTTCTCCAGGTGGAGAATAGATCAAGTTGGGCTGTCATTCAAGAACTAAGAAGCCCTAAATACAACACAATCTATGCACTGCGCATTGTGGTGAAAAGAGTCATTTCAATGCACATTGCTGTAAATAATGTAACATTTCTCCAAAATAAAACCACCAAGATTAGCTTGACCCGAAAGTATGGTTCAGTGTGTAATAAAACTTAAATGATTACTTAACTTGCATAAACAAGCATTAAGCAGAATACTAAACAGAACAATATCTATCTGATCTGTTTATACTCAGCATGATAAAAAAAACCTTATGGCTAGTGATGCAAAATCTGCGTACAGCACTGGGTACTTTCCCACTGTACTTGCTACTACTGGTTCTGAGATATTTTATGAATGCTGTGGTCAGTATTCATAGACCATACTGTACAAGTACTCATGTCACAGGAAGTCAGCACTTACACTGCCTGCTATGTGCAAGCAGAGCAGTAAGCACAAGGTTCCTAGGGCTAGTATGAGGTAAGGAGGAGCAGGTAGTATCATAATGTAGAGGCACCTGGTCATTGCACATCCAATATATTCAACGGTATACACACAAACCTGTCAACAGAGACTACTGGGGGTAAATGTATCAAGCTAAGAGTTTTCCGGCGGATTTGAAAAGTGGAAATGTTGCCTACAGCAACCAATCTGTTAGGTCCGTCTGATCACGTGACCTGAGAGGCGGGGAATTCAAACTTCCCCACTATTTAGTCTACACTCTGACACTCTCTTGTGTCAGAGCAACAAGTGTACTTAGCGTCTTTCTGCTCCTGATCCCTGTGCTTTCCCTGTGCACTTCTCCCTGTGAATACTGGCTGACTTTCTGTGTACCGACCCGGCTTGTCTGATTGACCCTGCATCTGCTGAATCCCTGGCAACAAGCATTGGCTGAAACTTCCCGGCTACAGTTCCTGACTCCACTTGTGTTTGTCTCCTCGTGCCTCTCTACTAGACAGCAAGGTACGTCTGGCTTCCTACTACTTACAGTTAAGCTGTTTAATATCCAGCTAGATGAGGTCTTTTACTGTGTTCCCAGAACCGTTCACCCTACTACTATCTCTCTACCACGCCGATGGGCTAACCCAGGGGCCACGACCTGCGGGCCTCCGGCAGCTAAAACCATCCCGCCTTGCGGCGGTTATTGGAGAAGACCGGGGGATCCGTCAAATCAGAAGCAGGAGAATGGTCAGCAAGCCGGGTCAATACCAAATATCAGTCTAAGCCAGAATCAGGAACCAAGGAGAAGTCAGGAACAAGCCGGGTCAGAATCCAAATAACAGCAACACAGGAACAAATGCTGGAGCAAGGCTGAAGACCAAATACTCTGGCACTAGACATGTGTCAGAGGCTGCCTTATATACCCTAAGGTGCCTCCTGACAGGGTTAGGGAGATTTTGGCGGTAAGACATGCTGGCTGCAGACAGGTGAGCAGAGATAGCGTCCCGCCGATAGGCAACAGGACGTGGTTGCTTGGAAGGTGCAGGTGTCGTCTCCTGCCCCAAGTGTCAGTGCGGAGACGGCGCCTGACACAGGCCCTGAATATTTAATGTGTTTTCACTATAATCAGGGGTGCACAACAAGCTAGAAATGTGGTATTGCTGTGCTATGTAGGTGCAGCTTTACACCATCCCACAGGTGAGACTAGCAGTTAAATGGAATATTTGATCAATTAGATAGATGCGATAGACATTTTTTGTTAGAAGAAAACTTTATTTAACTTGATAGAGTGGATTTTTGGCCAATTTTATCGTGTCTGCATATAATGAATTATTAGTGGAATATCCTGGAACCATTTTTTGGCAATTGTAATGATAATAATTAATAACAAACCATGTCCATTCCTCTGGGCTGCTCCAAGTCCATGTTGCATAGTGTACTAGGTGCCATGTTAGTACTGTTGTGCTGAGTGCAGAATGATCCTCTTACTTACTTCAGCCAGATGCCTTTAGGAAGTCGTGGGAAGACTCAGTTGAGCTTTGTCTTTTTATATATAGATATAGTCTCCTGCATGATATCTATCCAACATCCCTAATTTACTTTTCTGTTTGCCCCTGCCTTACTTGGGCACAGGAAGCCCCAGTGAGTGCTCTTGCTTTTTCTATTTCTCCTTCACTGGAGGTGGAGGAGGGCACCGGGTCCAGGGGTGAGAACGGCTTCTGCACCAGCTAGTAACTCCAGCAACAGCTCGGTGCATGTGTGCTGCATTGTGGCTAATCCCACTACTGCCCCTGGCTAGGGGGGGCGCTGTGTCTAGACCAGATACAAAGGGGTAGGAGAACTTGAAAGCCAGTGAAACAAATTGCCAAACTGTAGTACGGGTAACTTAAACTCTCAACTTGGTGTCACTGATACATGGACTGTCCTTAATAAGAGTACCAATGGTTATGAGCAATTCCCCACTAAAGGTTCAAAATGGATTCACATAGTGGTAACGGGGGCGCTGACAGACCAGATATATAAAGGACTTTGGAGGTAGTTGGGTGGTATCTATACTTTCAATGAGATACCGTTTGCATAACACATTTTATGCAGGAACGCTAGGGTGGTGCAGCACATGCCACTGCCCAGGGCGCAAAGATTAGGCAGGCACCGGATCAGATGTGGGCCACTCTGACTGCCACTGTGAACACTCACAATGACAGTCATTAGATCACTATGGTGCCCCCGACACCAGAACAGAGGGGATGCCATCCGGAGGCCTCCTGAGTAATTTCTATCCCTTCATTATTTTTCACAGCCATTGTGCTGACCCTTCCCCTGGACCAGCCACCTTATTGATCAGAGATCTGTTCCTTCCCTTCATTCCCTTCTCTCCTCTTAGCTTCTCTTCCCACTTCAAAACTGCAGTGAGATGGTAGTGGAAGGTCTTGTCTCTGACAGATCCACCATCCCAACAAATCAATAGAAGTGGATAGCAGGGAAGTGTTGGTGGAGGGGTATTAATGATTAATAATAACTGATATATTGTTTGGGCTGGTTGAGGAGAGGGAGACCTAGAGTGTACACTAGTTGTTTGGTTTTCCAGTAGGTGCATAGTACCTATCTCTTTTCTAAACAGGGTGCCAATATTCCAGGATTTGACCAACCAACACCTGAGCTTAAGAATCTAGCAACATGTAGTAAAAGCTGCAAGAACAGGTAGGAGTGAGCAGCACAATCTGCAAGCGTTCAGATTCTGGTCCTAAGTTTGCTGGACTGTCCCGCACTGTTAGTGTTGTGTCTCAACTATCCTGATTCCCACTGCTCTGCTCAGGGAGTGATGTGCACCTATCAGTGGGGTACGCACTGCATTTCAAGTGTGTTTGAAGGGGTGGGGTTGGGGATCAGCCTAGCACAGAGAATGCCATGTCCTTACATGCAGACACAAAGGTCAATAAAAAGTCCCAACATGGAAAATGGACGTGATTAAGGGAGGAATTGTGTTTGAGGGCGGTCTAATGCTTGTAAAGACACCGGCATGTTCCCACAGTAGGGTGGCCACGCCTGCTCATAGAGCACAGCGAGGTTTTGAGGCAGCATCCCACCTTAAAAGAGACCAGCTACAAATCTTTTTAGAGGTGCAATTCTACCGATGGAATAAAAACATTGAAGAATAGTTTGAAGTGACATTTTACTATTTTTGGCATTACCATTTCATCTTACAATATCAGAAATTGTTGCAAATGAAAAGTGGGTGTGCACCTATGTATGGGCAATGAGGACCAATAGGTGGTCAGGCAGCCATACATTTGCCATTAGCAAATAACCTTTTATCTATTTATGTAATAGACACAAGTATGTATATAAACATTTGGAGCTTTAGATAAAGCTTTGATGATGAACAAGACTTCCAGCCAGCAACCCTATTCAAGAAAACTACAAGTAATGTTTCAGGGACCTAAAATGACTGAAACCAGAGACAACGGCTTCCATCAAGGTAGACAACAAGGTTAGATAGGGTTAGGCTGACCTGTCCTGTACTCACCGGGGGTTAAGGGGTGTGTGGACAATCTCTGAAAGAGGGATCTTTTGATCTTCATAAAAACAGAAGTATCAAAACTGACTTCAAAAGTTAGATGGACAAAAATGTGGCCTCCTGCACCCAGGGCAATAACAGTATGAGATAGTGTTTATAAATATACAGTATGTGGCTACTGGATTTAAACCAATATTAGGTTAAAAAATAGCCACTTGTGACTGTACCTGAAGCATATTTAGGAAGACCCTGGCACTCATCCAATCAAATGCGAGGTCTCTTTTCTGCCCAGGCAGTAGATGCTTCCCTCATGATGCTCTCACATATAGTAATTGAAGTTGTCCAGCAAAGGTCCCCAGTTAAAATAAGAAACACTACTCTTCTGCATAAACTCAATCCCCACCCGCAAAAAGTAAAAACTCCTTTTAGTCTTGGGGGGTAAATGTCTCAAACTACGAGTTTCCAGCGAGTTTGAAAAGTGGAGATGTTGCCTATAGCAACCAATCAGATTCTAGTTATCAGTTGTTTAGAAAATTCTACAAAATGATAGGTAGAATCTGATTGGTTGCTATAGGCAACATCTCCACTTTTCAAACCTGCCAGAAACTCACAGCTTAATACATTTACCCCCTGGTGACCTGCTCCCTGCCCTAGTTTTCCCAGGGAAATCCTCTTTTTTTTCTACTTAAAATCTTTCCCTGACAAAGCTTGTTTTCCCTTAGTACAGACTCCTGAGACATCTGCAGGTAACAGTGTAAGTGGGAGTAGATATAGCTTATGTGGACCTCAAAAGATGTACAGGTTGGATCTTATTGAAATAACAAACTTCAGGTCTCATGGACGTACTGATTTTTCATTTTAAAATGATGGGAATTCTACATTGGGGGCAACATTGTTGCCAGTTGTAAACTAATATAAAAATGTTATGAAAGTGTGATGGGAGCGGCTTATTCTGCAGACTCCGGTTATTACTAATCGTCAGTGACTACTTCTGCTGGTGCTGCTTGGCCAATCAACCACTCACTGACTGTACACTAATGTAGTGTCAGTAGTATAAGGGTAATCTCTGCAACCACCTCCTATATCGGTACCTGGAACCGCTTACACTTCTTGGGCAATATGTAGCTGCTGCAGCACCTCTTTGTTAGTTAGTCTGACTAAATCCTTCCTCACCGCTTGTTTTGGATCAGGAACGCTTGGTAGCTGGCAAAAACTCTGGGCTCAATGCAGGATAGCTGGGTGATGAATTAAAGTCTTTGCTTTAATCTATTGATCACAGGAACCCAGCATATGTGTTTATTGGCTCAAATAGCTCCAAGCCACAGACCATAACAATGTGGTGTTAGACCATGTACGTGGACTACTAGCCTTTCTTTATACTTTGTACACTCTCTGGGAGTAGGTAGTCAGCCCCCAGGTCCTTTAACTTGGGTGACTCCTTTATCTGTATAGGAGGTGCAACCTGGACACTTTACATTTACTATAGTGGCAGGAGGTGTTTATTCCCCTGTCCACGTGCAGCCAGCTGCTAGGGGACTCAGCCCACTCTTGGTGTTGGTGCTTGTTAGCCTGTGATGGGAGAACTAGTCCTTAGAATTCTCTCCCAGTTCTACTTACCGGGATTTTGTCCCTGAGTTCCAGGTGGATTGGAAATAGATCCCAACTGCACAGCACAGAATTGTTAGCAGACCAAGCTCACGCTAAGATTTTCTGTGGGATCCGAAGGTAACTCAGCCTCCAGGTTTTTAGAACCTCTCCAGAGCTGCATATAAATATTCACTAAATAGTAGGGATATATACTGATCCCATGATATGTGGGGAGGGATTCAGTCACATTAATTATCTGGGTTGATTTGGAATGACAGTTAAGAGAATAGATCACCTTACATAGTAAAAACATAATGGGCCTTATTCATTAAGGAAAGTAAAGCAAAAAATATGAGTAACTTTGCACCTTAGCAAAACCATGCTGCATTGGAGGGGGAGCTACAATGAAAATGTGGGGACCAATTTATAGTTGGGGTAGGGCATGTCCTAGAACAACTTTAGATTTCAGTGTAAAAATAAAGCTATGAAGTATTTGTGTGCTACATGAAAAAACAGCCAGTATTTAACTTATGTGCAAAATAATAAACTAATTTGCACCCCTTGCATTGTAACATGGTTTGTCCAGGAGAAAACGTACTTATTTTTTTTTGCGTTACTTCCCTTAATGAATTTTAAAATAATGCTTACATGTTGATATAATAAAAAATGAGAAGGAAAGTATTGTTGTACTGTACAACAATACATTTAATATTATTCAATTTAAAAACCAAGCAAAGAAATCTTGTTATAGACCGGACCTTACCTCACTGATGAGTACAGATACTTGTTCCAGAACCAAATAGGATACTTCACTTATGACAATTTCATGCTTAAAGTCACATGTTAAAATCTTCTTAGGCATTTTCTTCAGCAAACAGAAAAGTTTGGTTTTCCATGCAACAGATAACTATGTGGTACAAGACAGACTTTGTAAGAATCATATACAATTGCTAAATTGTCATATTCATGATATGGGAATGACAGCAAACTGTGTCAAGCGTATTCTCCAACTCCTAATAAATATTCTATGTTGTGTTCTGCTGAAAACCAATGTATTAGTCTTGTTGTAGCCCAGATGTATTATTCTCTATACTACTTCAGATGTCTTTCCTGCAATACCCGCCTAGACACATTTCACTGATATGACAAAAGAACACAAACAATGTGTAGAATGGAAACGACAAAATAACAGTTAGTTATGAGGGTGAGAATTTTTCCAACTTTTAAATTAAATTATCGGAGGAGATATAGGAAACCTGACTGAATATTTTTTTTCATTCCCATAATTGGGAATCAAAACTGACCAATTATGTAAAGGCCGCTAAACAGATTACTGAACTAGATAGTAAATTAAAATTCCTGGGTAGTGAAGAACAAGTCCAAAAATATTTGGAATCTGTTAATCGTGTGTTAGATAAAGTTGAAAGAAAGATTGCTGATGTGTAATACAAAGTGTCTTGGCATCTCTGCAAAAGTGTAAATATCACACCAAAGTTCAAAGGCTAATTTCGGTAATTTTGTAAGAGAGGGGGTGCTACGAGTGTATTAGCCTAGGGCGGCATGAACCCTTAATCAGGCCCTGTTGGTAGCAACAAGTAAGTGATATAATTGGCAGTTTATGATGTAAGAACATGACAAGAGGAGGGGCAAGGGCAGAAAAGGGGAAGGGGTTAGTCACTGCAGGGCATCACTGCGGGCATATAACAATTGTTATTGACATATTTACTTGGCATTTCTGCTAGAAAATTACTGAACATTACTTCCGTTCCCATATTATTAAGGTGATGATGCTGCCAGAGCCTACACTTGGGGGTATATTTACTAAACTGTGAGTTTGAAGTAGTGGAGAGGTTGCCTATAGCAACCAGATTCTAGCTGTCATTTATTTAGTGCATTCTACAAAATGATAACTATAATCTGATTGGTTGCTATAGGCAACCTCTCCACTTTTCCAGACCTGCAGTCTAGTAAATATATCCCCTGGCCTCAGACTGAAGAAAGCCTAGTTAGTATCACTCCTGTTGACAAATATGGAGTATGCTAAATATATCTGACATCAATAGTTTTTAAGGTTTAAAAGTATGGGGAGGGGGGTACAGAAAAAAGACAGGGGAAAAAATGAGGAGGGTACACAGTGGGGAGCAGACAAACAATAAGTACTTAGCCACAAAACATTATCTTAATTGGAGAGTAATGAAAGTCTTTCAGAGTATCTAAAGTTGGTATGACTGTGGGGACTCAAATAGTATATGCTAAATATATCTATCATTAGTCATGTTCTTCAAGAAGTTCTGCAGCATGTGAGGCCTTTTCTGAAAGCAGAGCCTACATATGTAAGTAACAGAGGTGCACCTAAGCCAGTAACCACTATCCCTCTCCTATGGTGTCTGTGGTACAGTAAAAATATACAAATCGAGCTATGAGCAGGGACTGCACCATGCACTCACCAGCTGGTCAGTAGCATGCAGGGTGCCTCCTGTCACGGTAAAGAGCAGCAACCTCCGATGCTCTGCTGTCTCCAGGAAAGTTAGTAATAGCCTCTGATTGTCTTCTGAGGACACAAATCGATTCCACTTTTCAGCTTTGAGTTTTAGAGACTTAAAGGCAAGTTCCTTGATGAAATCTATGCGTTCATCCCCTGCCAGGCAACTGAGGGGTGATTCATGCGGGATGGTACCATTGGGGTCAGTTCCATGCTCACTCCCTGGGCTGGGAGAGACTTTGTCAAGCTGTCTGCATCAAATCAATTGAAGAATCCCCCATGCCCCACGGACAACAAGTTATATCCTACTTACCTCTCCCTGTGCTGAGATAACTCAGCCGACATATTTCTCCCTGTATCCGCTGCAGCCATCCCTAGTGCTGCTTCTTCGCCTACAAGCAGTGTAATTACAGATTAATTATACAGGAAGCACCCGGAGCTCAGGTCCTGAGGTAACTGAATTCTCACTTCTCACATGCCTGCTGCAGCCCTGCTATTGTAACACAATCTCTTCCCAGAGACACAGTCCTGCCCTGTCATCTCTAGTCCTAATCACAATATCAGCAACATCCCAGGATTCTAAAACTGTACGTTGTATGCTGCAAACACACAATTCTGTCCAATAAAGAGATGTCTGGGGAATTGATGAAGAAGTGGGTGTTGATACTTTTCTGCTGTATTACATAATATTACGCATATTAATAGAGCAGTTGGTAAAACAGGCACAGGATTAGCATGGCACACCTCCAAATTACCATGATATTCCTTTTCACACAGGCTTGATGGATAAGTCACTTGAATTTTTAGTCTGAATGAAAGACTGTTGTTTTCTGCTGTAGTTGAGGAAAACTCTGGATTGTCTTTCTTTTGGTAATGTGCCAGTCTCAGTTAATAACTACTGTGTTGTGCTTATTTGATCTGTCTGTAATTTGTACATACTCAGGAAACAGGCGTGAGTACTTGTGTCATATCACTCAGTTTACAGCTTTCCTAGTTTACATGCAATAAAACAGTAACTGAGGATCATTTATAAATATAAAAAATAGGCTTGTGAAGTACTTTTTTATTAGATGTCACATCACGTATTTTACCATATAACAAATAAATAAGGTAACAACAATATTCTGTACATCGCTGCGGAGTTAGTGGCGCTATATAAATAGCTGCTGCTGCTATTCTGCATTTTTTATAGTTTATTTCAGCAGATCCTTTGGAAGATATTTTGCAGATATTTTGGGGACATGACCGGAACTTATTTCTAGTTTATATTACATTCAATTAGTTAATGTGCACCTACTATTATGCTTCGACTATCAATGCCTACCTAGCCTGAGAAAAATATATACCGGAAACAGTATTCTGAGTTCCAATTATTGCCACCTTAGAGATAATTTACAAATCTGTAAATCTAAAAACCTCAGCAATCTCCTTCTTATTTGGATTTTGCTTCCTGATATGCAAACGCCCCTACATCTCATTATATCCTGAAATATGTGCACATCCTGTATAACTGCCACACATCTAACAGCATTTTGGATAATGGGCACACATCTAAGAGCATTCTGGGCAATGGGTACAATTGTAAGAGTATTCCAGACAATGGGCACACATGTAAGAGTATTCTGGACAATGGGCACACATGTAAGAGTATTCTGGAAAATGGGCACACATGTAAGAGTATTCTGGGCAATGGGCACAAATGTAAGAGTATTCTGGACAATGGGCACAAATATAAGAGTATTCTGGGCAATGGGCACATAGGTAAGAGTATTCTGGTTAACGGCCACAAAAGAGTCTGGCGTTGTGCATAAAAATGACCATTTCTATATTTTTGCTAAATTCTATATATGCTGCTGTTATGCTATGTAGACTTTGACAGTCTGTCTAGCGCATGTTCTTTCTGCAAACTATGATATTCCATATCCACATTTGCAATGGGCGAAAGTAACACCATGAAAACCGGAAGCGACCCATGCTTTTCAATATTTATACCAATGAATATCACTTATTTGGAATGCACTCCCTAAAGAAATCACTTGATAAAGTGCATTAGTATCACAAATGGAACTCTGCTGCTCACCTGGAGGTCTCCATATTGACTCTGGGACCCTCTTTTTCCTGGCCAGGGATGTCTCATCTGAACTCCTTACAAATAAGGTCGATGTTTTTAATTGAATGTAAACGTAATGTACGATCATGTTATCTCTTTTATGTCCTTTAAATATGTTTTGTATTTGAAATTCTGAAATCTGGATTTCTGAATAATTTAAAGCTTCATTATATAATATATTATGGTATACATATGCAGCTGCAACATCAGAATATTCCTACCTTTTTTAAACATACTACACTATGATATATCCGGTCTCTTTTATGAGCAAAACAGCACATCATTAAAGAAAAACCTCAACCAAATACTGGAAAGACAAAAAAAACACACTTCAGATAACCCTTATATTTATTTATTTTTGGAATGTGGATATTGATTAGGGTACATCATTATTTTTTTTTATTTGTTTTGATAATACTACACCACGTTTTGCTCTTTTCTATGATTTTTTTTATGGATGCATTCCTGGAACAGGTGTCTAAGGAAAGAGCAGCCTGCTGTATGGTGTTAATTTAACTGTTTTATAACTTTCACCATAACATTGGTTAATCACATTTTAATTTGTGACATATGTAGGGGTATTCTGGATAACAGGACACAAATGCATAAAAATTATTTGCCAACAGCTTATTCAGTAGTCACATTGTGTCTAAGGGCTAGATTTACTAAACTGCGGGTTTGAAAAAGTGGAGATGTTGACTATGGCAACCAATCAGATTCTAGGTTTCATTTATTTAGTGCATTCTTCCAAATAACAGCAAGATTCTGATTGGTTGCTATAGGCAACATCTCGTTTTTCAAACCCGCAGTTTAGTAAATATACCCCTAGGTCAGAGAAGACCTTCATTGAAAGCAAAACACAATTCTCTTACATTCAGACCTTTAAAAGACCAAACTTCTTATGGTTTACAGCACTATTTATTTATTGACACTAGCACTTCGCACTTTTTTTCACATTTTTTTTTTTTTTTTGTGAGTCTTTCACGTTTTTCGAGGGGTTTGGATGACCTTATGGGTGACCCTCTCCCCAAGTCATCTGAGGCTCCCTCCTTCTGGGGACAGCTGAAGAACCAGTCCTCCCGGGAAAGCTTCGGCCAACCTCGGGGTAAAGGGGACCGTCCGAGCCTTGCAGCGTAGGTGGTCCTGAAAACCCTTGCCTCTTAAGGGGCCTTTTAGCTCCGGAGATCTCGTAAGTAAAGGGGCCCTCCCTAGCCTCGGCGAAGGAGGGCCCGAAGATCTCCTTTTTCCCTCTCTGTGGCCTTTTAGCTCTTAGGGGATGGGGAGCACAGGCCCTTTCCGTTTTGTGAAGGGTCCAAAGTTCCAAATCCCCAGCACCGTTTGACTGCACTGGGTGATTTGGAGTCATGCACCTCGCGCTATAATAAAAAAAACAAAAAAATGGTTTGGCTCAACAGCTTCCGAAATCATCAGCCACCACTTAGATTTAGTGCCTCTAAGCTCCTTCACGGTGAATGACAAAGTTAAAATCCACAAGGTAGGCTTATTCTAGTTGTGGAAACACAATATGTTTTTGTATAGTACCATCCCTTACTGATAGGATCGCTTCACACCTGTTTGTAGAAACCAGATACTGCCTTTTGTTTGTATGTAGGAGAGAATACAGATTCAGAAATTTTGCAAAATAATAACACATACGCGGATGTTAGTTGTAGTTGTTATATATGATTAAAAGGCATTATTAATAGAGTAACTACAAATTATGTATGAACAATATAATCCGAGAGTATGATCAGAAAATTACATATTGGCTGGAGCACCAGCATCCATTATTCTCTTCCACAGCTAATCCAGTATCAGGTTTTACCTAGAATGTAATGGAGAGGGTAGGTGGCTCTATTCTGATGACAGATTAGTGTATAATGGGCTTTGCCACACTAGACCAAGGCTCTTATGGGCTTTCCTAAAACTCAGGACTAGTTTTCTCCTTGTGGAAAACATAGCATATTGTAATAACCTATTTATTAGCTATATTATTTTAATTAAATTGGACTGATAAAAGCACAAATAAATCCATTAAAAACACCACTGATTTATTAATAGAATTCTATTATATATTAAATACAATTTCATCGAAACAATTAAAACATATTTGACATATGGACACCTGGAAGAGACTGGAAATAAAGAAATGAGGTGGTCAGGGAAGGTTTCCAGCCAACTGGATACACCCCGAATTGTGTGCCTGAAATGGGTTGTGGCCACATGGACCAATAGGAAGCTGCAAACTCCGTTGAGGGGAGTGGGGGGGGGGGGGGGGGTAGGTTGTTTTTGCCATCTTACCCAGGATTACAACTTTAAGTTTCCAAACAATAAGTTTTTTTTTTTTTTTTTTTTTAAATGAACTATTCAATTGATCTAGTGAATACATTAATACAGTCCATGGTTTCCGTTGTACTCAGAGGCTCTCTGTTCCTGTACGTCCCACACCAACTTAATAGGCCTAACTCTTCACTGGCTTCATAGTGACTATATCTGTCCAATGTACAGTGGGCCTGGTGGCGGTGGTGGGTTGACTTGTGTCTGTTTTACATAGTCAGCAGAACATACTCAGCCAGAGTAATAAAAAAAAAAAGTAGTGAAAATCAATCAGTTACTTTAGTGTAGCAGTGCTTCGGGGTCTGGAGTTTCATATGGGAAATAAGCTGGCCTAACCTGGCAAGTCAGAGAGCGCAGCAGTGGACTTTAATTAGCCCATACAGCATCAGTCATCACATAGCTTGTGCATTGGAAGGGTGCGAGTAATCAGCTGACAGCCTTATGCTGTTAGAGTCAAATTTCAGGTAGTTACACTAGGGAGTGCAAAAAAATAAATAAAAATATATATATATATATATATATATATTACACATACACATATATGGACAAAGTATTCAGACACTTCACCATTACACCAACAGGGACTAGCCAATGTATTTCAATACATTTACTTTAATATGGAGTTGGTCCCCCTTTAGCAGCAATAACAGCTTCCACTCTTCTTGGAAGGTTTTCCACAAGATGTTGGAGTATTTCTGTGGAAATTTGTGCCCATTCATTCTGTAGAGCATTTATGAGGTCAGGCACTGATGTTGGACGAGAAGGCTTGGTTCCAGTTCACCCCCAAAGGTGTTTGATGGGGTTGAGGCCAGGGCTGTGTGCAGGCCAGTCAAGTTCTTCCACACTGAACTCATCAAACCATGGGCTAGATTTACTAAACTGCAGGTTTAAAAAAGTGGAGATGTTGCCTATAGTAACCAATCAGATATTGCTGTCATTTATTTAGTGTACTCTACAAAATGACAGCTAGAATCTGATTGGTTGCTACAGGCAACATCTCCACTTTTGCAAAACTGCAGTTGAGTAAATATACACCCATGTCTTTGTAGTCCTTGCTTTGTGCACAGTCATGTTGAAATAGAAAAGGGTCTACCCCAAACTGTTGCCACAAAGTTTGAAATATAGCATTGTCCAAAATAACTTGGTATGCTGAAGCTGGAGATAAGGTGCCTAACCCAAACCCTGAAAAACAGCCCCATGCCATGATCCCTCCTCCACCAAACTTCACAGTTGGCATAATGCAGTCAGGCAGGTAACGTTCTCCCCGCATCCGCCAAACCCAGACTCGCCCGTGTGACTGCCAAACCGAGAAGCGTAATTTGTCACTCCACAGAATACGATTCCACTGCTCAACAATACAGTGTCGGTGTGTTTTACATAACTCCACCCTACACTTGGCATTGGTCTTGGTAATGTGAGGCTTACATGCAGCTACTCGGCCATGGAAACCCATTCCATGAAGGTCCCGCCGCAGTTTTTGTGCTTACATTAATGCCAGTGAAAGTTTGGAACTCTTCAGCTTTGGAATCAGCAGAGTGTTGGCAACTTTTAAGCACCATAGTAGTCATTGAACCCAATCTGTGATTTTACGTGGTCGCGTTCCTGTTGTTCCTAAACACTTCCACTTTCTAATAATGTCACTTACAGTTGACCGTGGAATATCCAGCAGGGATTAAATTTCACAAACCATCTAATTGCAAAGGTACAATCCTATCCCAGTACTACACTTGAAGTCACTGATCTCTTCAGAACCCATTTTGTATCACAAATGTTTGTAAATGGAGACTGCATGGCTAGGTGCTTTATTTTATACACCACTGGCAACGGGTCTGATTGAAACTCCTCACTTCAATAATTAACAGGTGTGACTAGATCCGTACGTGTGTAGAATCCAAGTGGACACTTTATTAGGCACACATGTCTAGTATATAATTTTTATTGTAAATATATTTAAAAAATAAATAGAAGTTATTTTTACTGAATTGTATAAGGTGTTAGGCTTTGACTTTTTGATAAAAGCCCATATTCATTTTGCATGTTATTACACAGATTTGTCTCTTAAAAGATAGATCCTTTCCTACAGCAGATAATTGAAATGTCCATCTCTTCACAAACAACTGTTCAGGACTTTAAATAATCAAACACGTGACTTCTAACAAAACCCTGTTTAGAGAAAATAAACTTACAAGATAGCATAATTTTCAAATATGTATACACTTCAGTAGTCACATGTCCCCGATCATTGATGTTGTATTCCAGGAATGAGAAACAACTAAACACTGTGGTAGTACCCTTAATATTTTTTACATTTCCACATAGACCAGGGAAACATAAGGAAGATTAGCCACATCACAAAGAAAATATGCTTGCTTTATTTCCTTAAGAGAAGAACATAATTCATGGGTAAATTTATCAACATCACCGGTTGTAAAATCTGTGCTTTTCAGAAATTTTGTTGGTGGCAAATCTAATTAAAGGCAAAATTTAGCATTGGGGGGGGGGGGGGGGGGGGGGGGGAGAGATATATTTACCAACCCCACATGCAGGGTTTTTACTTTAATTAACTCACTATTTTAAACCATGCGGTCAAAATCAGCAGAAATCACCAATTTTACAACAGCTCACATTGATACATTTACCACCAGATGCGATGTCTGCTTTTGCTGTTGTCAATATTTGCTGGAGTGACTTCAACCTAGATGACTGGCAACATCGAAAGGGAGTGCTGTAAAACACATAAAGTGAACTGATTTATTGTTTTTTATTTATTTGGGCCCATGGTTGTATTTGGACAAGACAGTTAGTAGAGGAACTGCAGGTGATATTTAAAAACAAAACAAAAAAACAAAAAAAAACAAACTTAGGTCATACTTGCCTACTCTTCCAGAATTCCCGGACAAGTGGGCAAACCTCCCGCGTTCGCCGAAATTTACGGCATTGATTGGCGGGGCTTAATCGTATCATTAAGCCCCCCCCTTTTAAATGCCGTGAATTTCGGTATTTTGTAGTGGGGGTGGGGCTATGGTGACGTGATGATGTCACCACCTGCCCTCCTACCCAGTCACATGACTTCTCCCCCAGAGGAGAAATTTTAAAAGTTGGCATGTATGTTTTAGGTTATGCCTAGAATAGTTACTCTCTCCGCAGGAAGTAAAACATGTTGTCCAGATTATTTTCTAGGTGCCCATTTGTGGTTGTATATCTCTATTTAGCAGTTACATGATAGGGCTGTGTCCACTTCAAACATTTGGTAGAATTTTGCATTGATAACAGAATCAAGGAAACTGATGGTTAATTATCAGGTAGAGGTTTTGTACAACTGGATATATAACATATCTTTCCAGTTTACCATACTACATCCCATACAGCAGTCTAAAGGTAGATAACAAAAGACTGTCGTTTAGAATCACTGTCGGCCCAGGCCTATGTCCTCAATTAGCTTTTGTAGGGTGCAAAGCTGCTTGAGGGTGGCCGGCGCAATGTGGTGAATACTCTATTTTACCCATAGGGTATGGAATAAGGCGTTATCAGTCTTAGACATGCCTCCAGTGATAAGGTAGAGTAGTTGGGACCTGATGGCTCTATTCACCTACAATACACAAGAAGCAACAGTAATAACCAGTCGTCTTCGGATCACTGGCAGGAGCTGTCAAGCACTCAGACACTGCCCGCTCTTCAGGAGATAGTAAGTAGGCTGCAACGTAGCAGAGAGTGATGGGGTAGTCAAAGGCAGCTAGAAGACAGGCCACTGACTTACAAATTTTTCACAGTCCAAATCTAGATCACCGCTATGATGGTCAGTTAGATCTGTTAGTAGGATGAGCAGGACAATTCAGTCTGCACTTGTGGGTATTAAGGCAAATTGGGGACCGAAGACCAGAGAGCCAAAACCAATGTGGTCTGCAAGGTAGGCTTGGTCAACTCGGTAGAACCCCAGTATTGCTGCAAGGAAGTGCTTCTTAATGAGCCTTAGGCTGGTCTAACAGGCTATTCACACCTGTGGATGGTGGGGAACGCCAAATTTTGTTGAAGTACAGCAAGAGCTACTCATCCACACATCTGCTTACAATGGCAGCCAAGCCACACCCCTAGTAAATATGCTCTGCTTAATGGATTACATCAGACTGCCAACAGCAGAAGGAAAACAGAACAATTGTTTAGAAGGGACGTAACTTATTAAAGAGCTTAAGGAGCCATGAAATACTGAAGATAAGATAAAATAAGGCTAAAGAGTCTCCAGCTAGGAGCTAGATTCCAAGCATAAGACCCCATTAACAACTTCAAATGGGTTATTTTTTTTTAAGATTACAGGGTTATAGAAAATGTCTAAAAGGAATACACAGTAACTTTACACTTAAAAGTGAAAAATTTGAGGTGCCAAAAGTTTAGTGAATACGATCTTAAGGATTAATTATTCAAGTTTCCAGTTATCTACAGTGATCAAAAGGAAGACAAATCTATAAACATTTGGCAAGAGTGGGGCCCACACATTTAATCCTTCTACTCAAATAAAAGAATTCCCACCTTACCTGTGCTGTAGTGGTTCATGATTTGAGGGCCCATTTCACGAGTAAGCTGCAAGCAAAGCACTGTTAGCCCCACTTCCTGCCACAACGCAATGGTCACAATTAGAGGATGGGAATAAGAATTTAGTGCTTATAAGATACACAATTACGGGAGTAAGTGGGGCGCCAACATCACACCCAAGTTATTAAATGTGCAAAAGGGTTCCAAGGGAGTGACCACCAGGATTAAGAAAAGATTTTTCAATTTAATACAAATGTGGAAATATTCTTTACCTTGTTCTAGTCTTGTTATGGAGGACTAAACCACCTTCCCCACCTGAAAAACATGTCTGGAGTCGTGCTAAACTTTTCACTGACATTTGCTCTTTACATGGATATTGGGCATTTCCTATGTAAAATATTAAAACACAACAAGGACATGTAACAAAAAGACAATCCAGATGTCTCCTGCCTCATAATTAACTTAAGCCATAAAATTATGCTAGCCCAAGGGGTATTTGAGGAGGGGGTGAACAAAATGAAACCGAAAAGGGTTCAAATGAATGAATATGTAGTCCTAAAATAGCAGGAGGTTGGGTGTTGAGGTGAAATTGTACACAACCCCCACTTTTATGGAATCGGTTCCAAAACGTGGAACACAGACGTGCTCCATTGCAATTCTAGATGTGGACAATTAAGCATATTTGTCCAAAGTGGCAAAAGTGTTGCAAGTTCTCATACTTTACAGTTTGTAAATGACTAGAGTGTTAAAAGAACATAATGTACAGAGGTCTCTAACTTACGTAGCAGAAATCCATAAAACATTATTGTGTCTGGCACTACAGGTGATAACAATGGCGGATGAATCTGTCTTCTACTCTTGCAAATAAAGCCAGTATCAAAAGAGATGGAGATCGATAAAAATGATAAAAAAAGAAAGGCTTCCTGAAAGAAAACAAAATCATAATAGAAAGGTAGTTTATTACTCTTTTGCAAAAAAAAAAGTTATTTGTTGGGTGACCAGTCCATGATTAAATTTAGATGTACATTTAAGAAAAAAAACCCATACCAGACAAATGTTTCCGTTTACAATGTGACCAATAGCCATGGGTTGCACAATGCACTATTTTATGAAATAAGCCACCTTTATACATCCACACAAAAAGTTTTATATTTAAATATATGAAATCAAATTCTTATATTACATACAAGTGCCACAGCTATGAAAAATCTTTTTAGGTGAAAAGAACAAAAACAAAAAAACAATTCCAACATAAAGTAAACAATTTACAGATTAAGAGAGTTTTACTTTATTTTTTAATCTACCTATGCAGCAAAATTCCACCTACATGCATATTACAGAAATATACCATAACGAAACACATAGGAGCAAGTATAAAAATGCAATATGTTTTAAACAAAGACAAGTTTTAACCTATTTCATGGTAGCAAAATCATGGGAGTATAATTTTAAGCCAAGGAATTAACATATGAAGTAAAAAGGAATAATATATATATACATATATATATATATACACACATTATATATATATATATATATATATATATATATATATATATATATATATATATATATATATATATATATACACATATATATACACACATATATATACATATATATATATATATATATACATATATATATGACTAAGTGAACAAGACAGTGTTTCACATCATATACAACTTTTAAATGTTATTACAGTTTCATTGGGTGAGGATATTGGATTGCAATAAGTGCTGACATAACAAAAAAAGTGACAGTTTACAGTTCAAAATTAAAAACAATGCAATTATATTACCAAAGAGAGAAGAACCTTTTAATGAAGTCTGGCTTTTAGAAGCAATCTCCATTGGTACATAAAAGAAACATTTGAAACCAATTTAGAATATCACTTTATTGTAAAGGAGCACCAACTATAAACTGGTAAGTGAGAGATATTAGGGGAATGTTCCTCTTTAGAAGCAAAACACAGCTACAACATAAAATTACAGGCCTCTGTCTCATCCAATGAAAAATATCTCCCTTTCTTTAAAACAAAGAAAGAAAAAAACTTGAGCAGCAGAATTATACATATAGTAAATCTGTGCACCTGGTATTAAATGTCACATTTAACCTTTTAGACAACATTCAACTTAAAATGTTATATACGCACATGCCCACAATACTACAAAATAAGTCAACCATGTCCAAGGTTCAGAGTAAAATGTGACACTGTCCAATAACCCCAGTTTGAGGCTGTTTACAGAGCCATTTACTGGTTAACAATCATGCAGCATGTATAGATTATATTGGTAACCTAATGACATTTTACCAATTACCACTACAGCTTTTCAAAATAAACCCTTATTTTTCAAATATAAACAGGCAAATTAAATAACATTCGACTGGCCATTTTATTAAGCATCTGGTAGAAAAAGAAAAGGACAAAAAGCTCTGATCACCACCAAATTCCAGTAGCCGACAGGGAAAACGCTGCTAAGAAGCAACCTAGATTTGGGAAACATACTTTGGGCTAGATTTACTAAGCTGCAGGTTTGAAAAAGTGGGGATGTTGCCTATAGCAACCAATCAGATTATAGCTGTCATTTTGTATAAGGTACTAAATAAATGAAAGCTAGAATCTGATTGGTTGCTATAGGCAACATCCCCACTTTTTCAAACCCGCAGCTTAGTAAATCTAGCCCTTTGTGTTCATAAATATGTTGTACACATTCAGTGATTTTTAGGCAGTTTAATTTCATAAAGAGAGTGGCTCTAACTGTAATAACAGAATCTGATACAACTGCTAGACGGATTTAGGAACGGACATATCTTCAAGTAATGAATATGAAAACAGCAAAGTCAAAAGAAAGAAAATAGTGTTTTATTAAACTACCACACTGTTATAATACACTTTAAACATACACTTTAAAGGTAGCTTTTAAATCTGAGGTGGTCATAACAATAAGAAATAGACCCAAACAAAGCCTGTAAATAGGTGAACTGTTGTAGGTGCTGCAGTTTATTCTTTTTATTTTGCTACGTCTTAGAAAAATGGTATAGACCTTACATACCTGCAATGTAACTTTGTATTTGTACACTTTCTATAGTTGAAAATATAAACAATTATTAAAAAATAAAACGAAAATACAGCAACATAATAAAAAAAACATATACATATTTATCAGGTACATGTATTCGATACATACAATTTTTAATGGATAGAAGCAAATAGGTTGTTTAAATGCTGATTCACCAACTAAGTTAAAAAGAAAAAAAACAAAACAAAAAAAAAACCAAAAGACACCCCTTGTATATTCTCCCTCCCCCCATGACTAGGATTTGTATGCCTCGTATTGTCACTATGGAAATGACTGAAATCATGTTTGCATATGCTAGACTACTTAATTTACAACAATGGGTTTAATGTCCGAGTACTCGAAAATTGAAAGATGTGCTGAATGACGAACAGTTCACTGTTTTTGGTCCACCAGTGTTCAATAACATGGGTGCTTAATCATAACATTTACCATTCAAAAATGCTTCAACCTACAAAGTCTTTCAACATTGGTTATATTATCTTCATGACTCAAACAACTCTAACAAGATTTGGTTTGGCAAATTAATGCTCACGCATGGCTTTTTAAACAATCTAGACAGTAGCTGCTGCCTGGTTAAAACGTTGTTGTAGAATTTAATTATTTTTTTTTCAAGAGAAATGCTTAAAATTGTGTACATGGGTTCACCTAATTAAAACAAATTGGTTGTTAAATTGGTAGTTGGTGAACTGTGGTGAAACCGAAGCCAGGTGTGCTGGGAAACGTGATTTGTCAGTTATGCATAATAAAAATTCCAGTCATCAAGAAAATTACAAAATCTCATTTCATAACATAATTTCTGTGTCACCCATCAACTTTGTTATCTTACAATAGATAAATACCAACATGTTCTTAATTTTTTCTTGTTTTTGAATTTTTTTTTTACACTAAACCACACAGGATTGATGCATTTGGTTAGACTACCATTTCCATCTGTCAATATTATTTATACTTGTATGTGTCATGGTAAAATTTCATCAATTCTAGATTCCAAAAGTACCTACAAAAGCCATGCAATTTTACCATTTCTTCATACTAATGGAATAGCATACAAAGTAAGGCATTTCAGTGTCATGTATAACCAAGTTACTGTCAATCCAAAAAAGTTTGCACATCAATAAAAAGATATCTAAGAACTCAAGAACAAGGTTTTGTTTTGTTTGTTTTTTTTCCACTACTGTATAAAAATAACCACAATTAATAGGTGTTGTGTGATATTTACTCAATTGTCTCATTTCCAGAAACTGTGACAAGCTGTAAAGGAATCTCAGAATTGGAGAGGAGATCTTGACCGCTGGTGCCAGTATGTACAGTTCCTATGCCAGATACAGATCCCTGCTGAATGTTTGCAAGGATAAGGGTGGTACCTTCAGCAGTTATCAATGTATCTTCGGGCTTAGCTTCTATTGATGCCAATACAGCACTGCTGGCATGAATGCCTTTCTTATTTTGATGGGTTTTAATGTGTTTGGCAAGGTGATCACTACGCATAAATCGCTTGGAACACTCTGGACAGACAAACTTCTTTTCACCTGGATTAAAAAAAAAAAAAAAAAAAGAAGATTATTTTTATTTTGAATTGGTCAACAAAATAAACTATGCCATTCTTTTTAGCATTTATGACAAAACATAACCACATCAATGCTGCAAAAGACTTGGATCAAAAAGTATTACGGCATCAATGTATTACAATTTTGGTAAGTCGTGAGCACGAGTGCAATGCGTTTTCATAAAAAGGCGGCACCCCATATTATCATAGGATGAAGCTGGTGTCTATAAAGGATATATTATATTATGGGGAATGTGTTTAAATAGGACCAGGCCAGATCCAAAACCATAAAGGTAAGCGGTTTGTGTTCCAGTAAAGCATCCTTAACTTTTCAGGAATATCAAATAAAATAAAAAAGCGCAGAAAGTTAAATGCAAACGACCCCTGTCCTTACCAGTATGTGTTCTTCTATGTCGCTGCAGTTCATCACTTCGAGTAAACCTTTTGCCACAAAACATCCAAGTACAAACAAAGGGACGCTCCCCTGAATGCCAACGCAGATGAGCTCTCAGATGAGAAGTTTTACCATACACTTTACCGCATCCTGGGATGTGACAGATGTGTTGCTTTTTCTTTCCAAGATTGGTACCCCTAAAATAGTTAGAGATATAGTGAAGACAAGTGTGCTGCATATTTTCTGTGTCAGGCAAAATAGATGTGCCCTAAAGCAACTATTAAAATTATGAGAACAATGTTAATGCTGCACTGGTCCTATGTTTTCATGTTCCAATTATGTATATATTAAAAGACTGATAAAGGACTACCACCTACAAAATGTATTACCAAGGCTAGTTAAGTTAAAAACTAAAGCTCTATGCTTGTAAATTTTATCTCCGAATGGTAATCTTCTTAATGTGCAATCATCTCACAATACAAAAGCTTGGGCACAAGGACTAATGGAAAGAGTGACATGAATGTCATTTTGTAAGTTATCAGAGATCCAAATATATGACAGACTGTAGGCAATGTTTGCTCATAGCCTGTAGAGAAGGACAAAATAAAGCTATGTTTAACTTATACACCCAATTTTATAAATGCCTGTAAGCACAAGTTGGTTATGATTACACTGCTGGACTGAGCAAGGGATAAAATTAATAAAAAGAATGTAGGGAATAGATTTCAGACATAGGTCACCAAGGTTTCAGGGATAAAAATCATTGCATATTGGGCAGCACGGTGGCGTAGTGGTTAGCACATCTGCCTTGCAGTACTGGGGTCATGAGTTCAATTCCCCGACCATGGCCTTATCTGTGTGGAGTTTGTATGTTCTTCCCGTGTTTGCGTGGGTTTCCTCAGGGTGCTCCGGTTTCCTCCCACACTCCAAAAAACATACTGATAGGTTAATTGGCTGCTAACAAATTGACCCTAGTCTGTGTGTGTGTGTGTGTGTGTCTGTCTGTGTGTGTGTGTTAGGGATTTTAGACTGTAAGCTCCAATGAGGCAGGGACTGATGTGAATGAGTTCTCTGTACAGCGCTGCAGAATTAGTGGCGCTATATAAATAAATGGTGATGATGATGATATTACCTACATGAGCCATGCAAACATGGTCTACAAAGTGTAAACAATTAACCTTCTAAGAGTAACCCCCCTCCCTTCCCCCCCCAAAAAAACAACAAGCTTAGTTAGAGTCTACTAATATTCGATACATGTTATACACCTAGTTTGACTGTCAGATTGCGGTGCTAGCTCAGGGCTAAAAAAATTAAGCAAAATAAACCAGGGCACAAACACTTACCACAAATTTCATAATGAAGCCCTCATACATTTATGGTAAACCATATTTAGTGCCTAGCACATCTTTGGAACGTTGTTAAAATACAGTTGCCAATCCTATGAAGTCTAGATACAAACCTTCCAGCTCCATCTTTACAGTTGGGACAAGTGCAAGCTACTCTCCTTAATCGTTTCCCCTCTTGATTTGGTTGGTCGAGTTCATCGTCGACAACTTGGACTCTCAGGTGGGTTAAATCATTGGTGTTGACTGTAGAGTCACTGGTAAGTTGCCATTCCTCTGGATCCGGCTCTTCCTCCTTAATCCGTATAGCTGATTGGTCAGGGAATGAAAGACATTGCAAAACATTACAACTTCTATTCACACCAACTATAAACTTAGCTTTATGAAACACTTCAATTGACTTAATTATATGTGCATAGAGTGGATTTAAGAACATTCCTGTACACAAACTGTTACAGTAACAGGAAATGCATGCAATTTGTCGTCACCTTCTCCTCACCCAATAACATAAGGATTCCCACGCTGCCACATCTTAATAAAAAGATCATTAATGGATGAGCCGATGTTAGCGCTCCAAGGTAGTAAGGGAGAGTAGTTTTCAGAGGTTCACAGTGTAACCTGAAATGTGGTTGCTTATAGTAGTCTGTGGTCATTCCTTAATAGTGGCAGTTTCTTTCAAAGAGAAATGTGTTATTTGTCAACATTTTTCTTTTAAAGTGTACTTATGATAGCTAAATATACAACTTCTCACCCACTGACAGCACATTTCCTTTTGAAAGGCCTAATGGGTAGAAAATATCTTATACCTCTTGTCCCCGAATTCCTCCCTACAAACTAAGCATGTGCAAAGTTTCAAAGGTCACAAGTACTTCAGCCTAGAGAACAGTGTGATGAATATATGGAGACAAACACTAAATACATTACCGTATCTAGTGTACCAGTAGAAGGCATTATCACTTAATATATATCCCAACTGCATATATGTTTAATGTGTGTGTGTGGGGGGGCGGGTAGGGAATTTAGACTGTAAAGTTCCAATGGGACAGAGACTATTAAGTAACTGCATATACTTTGTACAGCACTGCGTACTATGACTGGAGTACCAATATATCAGTGACGCGTCACCAATGTGATATTGAGTCACATGACTCCAACCAGGGCATTATCTGTGTAGAATGCATATGTTCTCTCAATGTTTGGGGCGAGTTTGCTCCAGGTGCTCCGATTTCTAGCCTAGTCCAAAAACATACTGATCGATTGACAGCTGACAAAACAGATCCTAGTGTTTGTGTGGTAAAGAGTGATTAAAACATATTTTCTTTAAAAGTGCTGCATAACATTAATGATGATAATAATTTGGGCTAAAAAAAATTAACGGTTATCAAAGTCTGTGCCATACTCCTAAAGAAAGGCCAACTGGCTTAAAACATGATCAAGTGAGGGGGTCTGCATTTTTTAGGCAACTGGGAGACAAATCCTTGTCTCCAAGATGGCTAAAAATTGCAACCCACAGACATGAAAGGGGAGGGGACAGCTGTTGCTACAGTAACACAGCATACAGTTTTATGCCATCTCTGAGAGCGATGTTTGTCAGGAAACAATGCTAATGGTTTCTGATAGAGAAGGGACTTACACAATGGCCATTACTAGTTATGATCCTATATTACCAACTGAACCCACCCCCCTCCTCTCCTGAACAACTCACAAGCCATGCAAATAATCCAAATTTTCTGTCTGCTGGGTAAAAAAAAAATGTTCAGACCTAACAAACAGCAACACTGAGGAACCAAACTTTTGGAATAAACTTGACATGAACCTATACTCCTAATACTCCACAGGCTGTATGTCAAATTAGTAATATGTGATCTCTTTTATGGCTTGTATGAGGTTCTCTGCATGACGTCTCATTGTACTGCAATTGTAGATTATTTAATAAAGTAGCCAGAGTGCCTATGTGTTGTCTCTTTCATACTTCATATGACAGTTGTGTAAAAACATTCTCTGGACAAAGAAAACACACAAAAAAAAACTTAAATAGTGGACATGTTATTCACACAAACCTACAGAGGGTCCAATAAAGAATTGTTTAAATAAATTGATTGAAAGAGGCCCATCTTTCTTTTTCCACTGGCATTAGGCAGGGAATGCTAGCATGAAAGGATGGAGATAGATTAAAAGTAATTAACAAAATAAACTTTTTGGTAAACTGGTAATGGATTGAGTGACAAATTCAGTGTGTTTCTGTAAAGCATTGTGTTGCTGAAATGACAGCATCATTCTTTATAATACCTTATGAAACTATGGAAGGGGAAAATAATGAATAAAAATGTACCTGTTGGGCTGTCAGAGTGATCTCCATGCTGCAAGTGGATACCTGCAGCATCAACTGAGTTTACTGTAACAGTCTGAAGGTTTGGCAACTGACCAGTACTTAAACTAACTGGAGTACCCCCTCCGGCAACTTGGCCAAGTGTCAGCGTCTGCACAGGTGTCAATGTTATTTGTTGAGGAGACGAATTCTGAATCTGCAAGTTTTGCAAGTTCTGAACACCTTGAACTTGAAATGTTTGCCAGGCAATCTGGCCAGAAGGAGTCACTGTTTGGGCTTGAATTAAGAACGTTCCCGGGTTGAGCTGCAACTGGAGGTTTTGCAATGCTTGTTGTGATATGCCTTGACCTCCAGCCTGAACTGCTTGTATTGCCTGCTGTGCAATGCTTTGCACAAGTTGGGCTTGACTGGTTGGCTGCTGGCTATCTTGAAGCTGGATTTGCTGTACCATTGGTTGTGATGCGGAGACCTGAATATTCTGTGACTCGTCAGAAATTGAAGTCTGGATGTAGTTTCCCTGAAGATCAGATGTTTGCACATGCCCAGATGGACTGTCTGCCAAACTGTTTGCACTCTGTTGAAGCATTCCTGTACTATCTATAGTAACAGGAAGCTGAGATGAAGAAGAGGTTGGCACAAACAAATCTGTATCCGAGTTTGTATCACCAGCATCAGGAGAAATATGCTCATGCTCTGCAGTCCTTTCAGAAGTATCAGAACTGTCTATGGCTTGTCCTGCACTTATCAAGTGTCCATCAGCAGTAATGCCCGTCATTGCTTCAGAGCTACCAGAGAGGCCCAATGAATCTAGGTCAACACTGTTTATGGGAACAAAGGTGATGTTGCCAGGAAGGCCGAGCGGGACATTAGCAACAACCTGGGTTTGGCCACCATATGATGAGCCACCAATTGTAACTCCTTGAATCTGTTGCAGTTGACCAGCTTGTGTTAATATATTTGGACTTGATGACAAAAGACTACCAGAATGGTTTCCAGGAATAATCTGAATTTGACCAGACTCTTGGTCTAACCCACCATTATCAGAAGATGTGGCAAAGCCAAGTTGGACCTGCTGACCATCAGATGTTTGAAGCTGTGGGATAACTTGATATTGTACATTAGACAGTGTACCATTAGCAGTGTCTGATCCTTGTGCTACAGAAAACAGATGCTGATTTTGAAGAGTCTGAATGGGCAGCACATACTGTCCACTTGATGTTACTGTAGCACCACTTGGAAGCTGAACTATATTTCCAGCTTCATCCTTTAACGCAGCCTGGGCTGGAGTCAACACTTCCCATCTATTTGGACCTCCTGTTAACTGCACCGATTGCAAATCCTCAGCCTGTAGGATCATAGCAGAGTACAAAATCAATGCAAGAAAATGATTATCTTAAAAACAAAGAAATATTTAAAATAATCAATTATAGATAACTTTTTCCATCCTGCCCTCAAGTATCCTGAAGCAGGTCATATACGAGAACAAGGAGTAGTTACTAGCCCAGACAGTTTAAGTAATTCATCTTTTAAAGATGGGTAGAGAAATAATTCTAAATGCTAAATAAAAAAAGCTCCTTAACACGAATAACTGTTTGCCTCAAGATTTAAACTAGTGTAAGCACAGCTAGTGAAATGAGAAACAAATAATGTTGAATTACCTAAGATGTCAGTGATATTGGAGGCAGATAGTGCAGAGTCCTCTAAAAAACTAATTGTTAACAAGTTAAAAAGTATGCTGTGAAAAATGTATGGGGAAAAAAATAATAATTTGTATGCAAGGACTAGAGAAGGTTTTCGTTATCCTGGGCAAACTAGCTGCCTGCAGTTACTATACAAAAACACTAAAACACCAGGGATATCTGCCAGGAAGCATTTTACGACATAAGAAAAGCCCAAACTTAAAATCTAATTTCTGGATACTAAGAAAGTGTCACCAAACCAGCTAAAGGCCCCTCACAGCATCTAGTGGTATCTACATTACATTTTTAACGAGCAGAGAAAGTAAAAAAAAAAAAACATAGTAATTCAAAAATAGATTTTAAAGGAAAAAAAAAAAAAAAGAATACAGAAAATGTACATGCTATATAGTCGAAGCAGCAGAATGTTTACACACACACATTGATGCTTCAGATATGATGAAAAGCTGGAACAGTTCCCAAGTGTGGAATCTAACAGGAAATGTCACCAACATATCTTTTACATGTGCTCTTTTTATAGCTTTGTAGTTATATATGCAGAGATAAGAAATGCCATATTGGCAGATTAGAGGCAGACATGAAAGCTTTCCAAAAACCAAAAAAGTAGCAACGCTACAATAGTGCACTTATCCTCACCCAAACAAACTGCTGTGTGATGTTGTTGGCTCTGACAAGGTTTTCATATTTTCTGTGGCCGATCTAACAGTGAAGAAAGCATTATATAAGCTTCTGACATTTTACATGATAATAATGAGAATTTTTGGAAGTTTCCCTACCCGATTCATCTAATACCAAGATTTGAACTAACATGTGGATAAAATTGTATTTTTTGCTAAAATAGCAAATTCAGAACAAATAAACAGTAGGTGCTATAGCAGTCTTCTGCCTGACCAGCCTTATTTATAAAATGAGCATTATTGTAACTGCTGGTCACGGAGATGCTTATGGTTATTATTCATATAAAAACAGCATAAATGCTGCATATAACCATATGGATAACAAGAACTCATGTGAAGCAGCATCGCAAGTTTGAAGACCAAATAAATAAACACAACAACAAACCGCGAATTATCGTGCATCATTGTTGAGTCCACTCAGAACCATCGCCATTTCTGGCTTGGGAACATCACAGAAATCACTGACACCGTTAATAAAGTCAGTGTTACAACCAATGCGGTCATTTATTCTGTATGTTCGTTTCCGAAGTCCTTAAAATAAAAATGACTATATGGAGATCCTGGGGGCTGTTCCATGCAGTCATTTTTCCTGGGGCTCTTTGGTTTATCTTACAGTCCCAGACAAAAACAAGGGCAGTGTGGCTCTAGGGGGGAGGGGGTTGTAATTGGTCCTCCTACCCACATGCCCATTTCACAGCCAAGGGGTGAACGCAAATGTTAACTGGTTGAGATGGCAAAGCAGCTTTAAATAAAAGTTCATACCTCCAATGCACCTATGAAAATTAAAACTGGCTTTTTTTTTTCCTTTTTGTGTCACTGGATGCAGATATACCGTAGCTTATTAAAAAGACCCTGCTCGCTATTAGATTTCAGACTTACTCCTGAATTCTATATTTTCTCCACACCTGCTCTATTGAAAAATTGTTTGGGGTTTACTATTCCCAAACCAGCTGCCCATCACCACCTCATCATGAGTGTGCAAAATTGAATTAAATCGCCTCCTCCCCACAAAGTTTAGCCTCTGACTATTCAAACAGCAACATAAAAGGTGGACCTTTTCTAATGACAACTAAAATGTCTTAGTACAATTTAATGTGTAATTTAATCTGTGCATTTAAAATTAAAACCTAGAGCTATTTAACAGAATAAAAAAAAAGAACACAGAACATTAATGGTTTAAAGTGCAAATAAATCACAAAACATTATGTCCTCTGCAACATGTAAAATGCAACATACATTTTGCTAGTAAGCTTGAACATTTGTACTTGAAACATGATTCTACAATGGAACATACAACACAGTGCCAGAGATGCCGGTACACCTTACAAAAAAATAAAGTGGATACACATAACTGGGCAATACTCAATATATAAAAAAAACACTATACAGAAACTTCACATGAAAAAGTGGGATACTAAACAGAAAAGGCAAAAGAGTCAGGTGAGGGATATAGATTTATTATCTATAGTTTCAACTTAAGTGTGTGTAGACCCACCCTTCATGTGACATCTCAGGGAAACACGTTTACATTTGTAATAATTGTCTTGGACAAAACGTTAAAGTGATCTGTGATAAATTTATATTAAAAAAAAAACCTACACAAGGTGACACGATGATATTAAGATATATATTTCTAATATCACATAGGTTTCCGATACATAAACAAGAGTAATAGTTCTTTTTCTCTTTTACTTGTAACCAATTTTTCTGATCAAAGGTTTGTTTATGGAGCAGAGGATCGGATAGTTCTTTGACTGGTTGACTAAAATAACAACAGGAAAATTAATAAAATCACCTGTTACAACTATTCCAATGATGAAAACTAATGGACAGATCTATGCCAGAAGAAAATGTCCAAATTCAGTGTCATACAGTTCTGGGATTACGCTATCCAAGATAACTCCAGAATCCAACAAGGCACCTAATGACCTCACAGCTTTTTGTTCTTTTCTACCCGGGCTCAGACTTCTCTGTCGGCTTAACAATGAGCTGTACAGGGATTTTAAACTGTGGGGGCACATTTTTCCCCACCCCACCAACTGGGATTTCTAAATTCGTATTCATTGTGTGGCAAATGCCCGTTCATAAACCTTCATTATTACTCTATGAGGATATTATGCTAAAGCTGCACTACCATCTAGAAGTTACAATTAGGGGAAGGGTGAACTAAAAAAAAAGTAATACAGAACCAAACAAATTCCATTCCTCACTTAAAAATGGCTGGACCAATCACAAACCACAATACTTTGATTGTGGCTTGTGATTGGTCCTCCAGCACACACCTCCCCTCCTTCCCACCTTTTTTGAGCAAGGGGTGAGAAGAACCAGAGCAGCCCCCAGAGCTCCAGCTAGGAAGGGGAGGGAGGAGATGAGTAAAACATTAACATGGATGCGGTAGAGAAGCTTTAAAGAGCAGAGCCCTTCTTAAAGGTTCATACAAAGGCTTTATAATGTTCTAAAATACATCTAAAAGCCTTATACTGGAAACAGCACAAAGTTCCCTTTTTGAGGATTGGCAATCAATTGCCTACCATCTCAAAAAAGATTGCCAAACAACTGAGTTAGATGACCATACTTAGAAATTATCATCCATATTATTGTTATATGGAACATCTCTTTACTTAGCTTTAACAGCTGTTCACCAGTTCACCTCTCAAACATAATTCTCTCCCTTGCTTTACATATTACATATCCACCCATATGACTATATTCACAAGCATTTTACAACAATTAACATTCAGCAGGTGACATTAGCATCTGGCTCATGTGCAGCTCAGACTTTCCAGCTGAACATCCACTCTTGGGATACTGCGCTCATTAAATAGATTCTAACAGATCATCCTTTTTTTTGCCTGATAAGCATTTTACAATAAGAGTAATATTAACAATCAGGAAAAAAAAAATCAGAATATTGATATATCAACTGTGTTTCTATTCAGATCATAAGTAATTTGCGTAACCAAGAACATTAAGCTGTGGTTTGAACTACAATTTCAAATCTTGCCCCTCTATATACAGAACGGCGTATTATGCAGTTTGAACTACAAATTGATACATCAGCCATCCGTTTCAGGCTTGCACTATTCTTGAATCTGTATACAAAGAACCAGAACATAAACTTGCAGTTCTCAATGCAACTTGCTGAGTTTGCTTCAATAAAGCAAGCTGCAGTGACAAACGACTAAGAGTTCAGAGAAGGAGAGCAGCTATTTTACTATGTACTGCTCAGAAGTAGTATAATTTCTGGTTTCAGATAAAAGTTCCCTTTAACTACATAATGGATTGGTTCCTGGTACAGGCATTTTGAAACAGGTCAGCGGTTAGTATGGCAAGGGACCATTACAGGCATAAGGGTACTTGACAGATACAGGGAATGGTGTATACAAAAAGCATACATAGGTAACGTTGATTTTTTTAATTTTTTTTTTAATGAATTTTTTTACTTTAATGAGTAGTTTTTTGTTGTTTGCAGTTACCTTTCCACTTATAGTGGCAGGTCTACATTAATGCCTACCTGATTATTGGTTTCTGTAGTCTTCGCTTAAATATGGGGAAATGGGGAGATTTCCAATATCTTTAAGTTGTACAAGATCATCTATAGTGCATTCATCACCGACCACAAGCTCTTTTCCTTCAGCCTCACCCTTCCTTCATTGCCTTCCCCCTGCACCCAAAAGACACACGTACACAACGACACCTAAGTACTTTTAAATCAATTCATTTATCTTCACTAAATTCTTTTCTCCGGCATTGTCCTGCCCTAATCAGGGTGCTTTTTCTACAACAAAACACTCACTTCTGCCCTATACAATGCAGCTCCAGCTATCACATACAGTCTCCGACGACCCAAGCATGGCACAACAAACTGACTTGTTACCTGCAAAAGTGCTCCTGCACTGCATGGAGATGTTGCCTATACCAACCAATCAGATTTTAGTTACCAATTTAGTACAAAATGACAAGTAGAATCTGATTGATTGCTATAAGCAACATCTCCACTTTTTCAAATCCACAGTTAGTAAATATACCCCAAAGTCTCTACACTCATCTCATCATCTCACCCTACAACTTGTCCCCTCGATCCTATTACCAACCTCTAGCTCACCTCTTCAACCCGTATCTCTCCACTGGCACATTTCCATCCTCCTTGAAACATGCGCTCATCTCACTAATTCTAAAGAAACAATCTCTGGATCCAGCCTCTCTCCTACTACGGCCCTTTTTCTCTCCTCCCCTTTGCCTCCAAACTACTTGAGCGATTAGTGTACAAACACCGGTCTCATTTTCTCTCCTCTTAGTCCATTCGCGACTCTATGCGATCTTACTTCCGTCCCCAACTGAAACTGCTCTTACAAAAGTGATCAACAATCTACTTACTGCAAAGTCTAAAGGTCATTTCTTCATACTCATTCTCCTGGACACACCTTTCACTCCATTGGTGTTCGTGACACAGTTCTTTCCTATTTCTATCAAACCGCTCCTTTAGCATTTCTACCTCTGGCACATCCTCCCTTCCACTCCCACTATCTGATCGGGTCCCATAAGGCTCCGTTCATGACCCTTTACTTTTTTCATTGTACACCTCTTCTCTTGGAGCACCAATTCGCTCAATCGGCCTCCAATACCACCTCTACGCAGATGACACCCAAATATATATATCTTCCCCATGACCTGTACCCTTCTGTACTATACTGTGTAACCAACTGTCTTTCTGCTATCTCCACATGGATGTCCCAACGCTACCTAAAGCTCAACATGTCCAAAACAGAGCTTAATACCTTTCCACCTGTCAGTCACCACCTGCCCTCAAATCTCCATAACTATTAATAACACCACAATTTCATCAGTCTTCCAAACCCGCTGCCTTGGTGTCACACTTGATTCTGCCCTCTGCTTTATTTTTCACATCCAAACTCTCTCCCAGCTGTCGATTCCGCCTTAAAAACATTGCCAGAAAACGCCCTTTCCTTACTCAACAAGTTACCAAAACTCTTATCCATTCTCAACTCCTGCCTTGACTCCTGCAACCCCCTATCTGGCATTCCCGGAAACCATATATCCACGCTTCAATCCATCCTAAATGCTGCTACAAGACTGATCTTTCACTCTCACCGCTTCACCACTTTGCATATCCCTACACTGGCTCCCTGTGTCTTCCAGAATCCAATTCAAATTACCCACCCGTACCCTACAAAGCCCTCAACACCACCACCCCTTCATACATCTCAAATCAAAATACTCTCCCTCCCGTCCTCTTAAGCTCTACCTCTGACCTGCGCCTTGATTAGTTTTTGGTAACCACCTCTCACTCACACCTACGAGACTTCTTCCGTGCTGCTCCCCCCACTTCTGGAACTCTATATCACACCCAATCAGGCTTAAAATCTTTAGTCAGTCTCTAAAAACCCATCTTTTTTTTTTTTTTTTTAAAAGCTTACCTTATCCCTGATAATGATAACCACACTAATACACGCTCAATGTTGTTCCAATCTCCACTCTAAGTCACACTCGCTCCTCTTGCTTCAGCTGTGCCTCCTTCCACTTAGAATGAAGCTCTCTAATGAGTCCTCCATACCCTTTTATTTTCATGTCCGTATTAGTTTTGCCTACCTTGTATGTCCCTGTATTATGTATGTACTGTTTTCCCTACTGTATGGCGCTGCGGAACACTGTGGCACCTCACAAATCTACGATAATAATAAGGAGGAGAGGAGGACTGGATCCCGGCCACACGTTCATTACATACAATGTTTAGCGACATACAAAAGTGCTATGTATTTCTGTGTACTCCAACAGTAGTTGTTGCACTAGTTACCATTAGAATCAATTAGCATTGGATCTATCTGTGGCGAAAACTGGGGATATTTATTGGAGTCTCATGATTCCTCAAGGTTTCCCTCAGTGTATGTATGTGTAATATATATATATATATATATATATATATATATATATATATATATATATATATATATATATATGTGTGTGTGTGTGTGTGTGTGAGAAAAAAATTATATACCATTGAACTTGACCGTAGCTCAACCTTGTGATTAGAACATATTGTGGGATTAAGTGACAATATTTGGAGCTGCATTGACTGCATAAAAAAAAATATGGCAACAGTTGAGGAACATAGTTTAAGATTTTGTCCATTTTCCTCTACCAAATGCCAATAAAATAAAGACATTTAACACAATATGCTACAAAATCTCTCTTCTGGAAAAATACACTGGCTCAGAATTATGGTGCTCTCTATAACCTCCTCTCACCAATGTCACACTTCAGCATTATTCATTATAAAAACTGCCATATCAAGATAGTGACCACAAGTTCCTCAGCGCACAATCATCTCTGAACCTCTGCTGTCAATGCCAGCCTGGAGTTACATTCTTCAGGTTAAATGGTTTCATTCAGTTCCAGGCCCCTCAATCGCTGTAGTGTTCAAACTCAAACTGCAAAGCTGGAGTTCATGGCTTTTGCTTGTCAGACAGGGTTATTCTGTGATATCACTTTGGCAAATTCTAGAGCAGGTCTGGCCAACCTGTGGCTCTCCATGTGTTATGAAACTGCAAGCCCCAGCATGCATTGCCAGTGGATAGCCAACTGACAAAGCATGCTGGGACTTGCAGTTTCGCAACAGCTGGAGAACCACAGGTTGGCCAGGCCTGTTCTAGAGGAAGGCAGATTTTGGAGAAGCTGACACCAGAATCAAGTGAAAAGTAAAATCCTACCCTCATTTCTGACCCTAAAAACTGTCAAATGTTCTATAAAGAACATGTATTTGGTACCCTATAGTAGGGTGCTATAGCTGAAGGTTAGGGTAAACTAAATTAATGAGGCTGCACCAACTTAAAGTAATCATATATACAGTGGCATATATAAAAGGTATTCACCCCCTTGGACTTTTTCACATTTTGCTGTTACAACATGGAACCATAATATAGTTATTTGAAATTGATTCCCACTAATAAACACAAACTACTCGATAATGTGCCAAAAAATGTAATCCAACCATTTGCTCCAATGAAGGAAAAAAATAATTTGAGAAAACATGATTGACCCCTTGCTCTATCCATGCTAGATTTCCTCTGAAGTAATCAACTTTCATCACGTTAATAGTTTATTGAAGTCCAACAGTGTGAAGTTAAGGTGTGTCAAATTATTACAGCATAAATACCAGATTGTGATCTGGAGAACTAAGTGATAACATTTGGAGGTCATTTTCTGGACCTATATTAACTGCATAAAAGAACTATGGGAAAACTTAAGGAACATAATTTGTGATTGTCAATTTTCCCCCATAAAATGGCAATAAAATAAAGACATTTATTTTACACAATATGCTACAAAATCTCTCTGGTGATACACACACTGGCTCAGGATTATGGTTCTCTCTGTAACCTCCTCTTACCAACAGGACAATGACCCAAAACAAACAGCAAAAGCCTCAGTGGAGAAGCTAATCATCAAAAAGGTTAATGTCCTAAAGTGGCCTTATCAAAACACAGATCTTAATTCAATTGAGCATCTGTGGCATCATTTAGGGCTAGGTACCCACTGGAGGTATTTCAGCCAATCGGTCGATAGACGACCGTTCGATCAGATATCGCGTTAGTGTGTATACTAACATGATGAACAACAGTCATTCCGAGTGCCGATCATCATCATTTATTTATATAGCGCCAACATATTCCGCAGCACTTTACAATTGAGGACAAACATAGTAAACTAACAAACTGGGTAAAACAGACAGAGGTGAGAAGGCCCTGCTCGCAAGCTTACAATCTATTGGACAATGGGAGTTTGACACGAGGTTAAGTCTACATTTGCAGTCGGCCCAGCCAGATTGCAAAGGTAAAAGTGAGCTAAATGATCCTCACACAACAATGTTGGTCAAGGGGTAGTTGTATAACGGGTGGTAATAGGGTAATGTAGTGAGGTTAAGAGGGTGGTTGAGGATTATTATAAGCTTGTCTGAAGAGGTGGGTTTTCAGAGAACGCTTGAAAGCTTGTAGACCAGAGAGAGTCTTATTGTGCAAGGGAGAGAATTCCATAGAGTGGGTGCAGCCCGAAAAGTCCTGTAGCCGGGAATGGGAGGATGTAATTAGTGTGGATGAGAGACGCAGATCTTGTGCAGAATGGAGTTGCCGAGTTGGGAGATATTTTGAGACAAGACAGGAGATGTATGTTGGTGCAGCTTTGTTGATGGCCTTGAAGGTTAGTAAAAGTATTTTATATTGGATTCGGTAGAAAACAGGCAGCCAGTGTAGAGACATACAGAGTGATTAAACAGAGGAATAACTATTTGCAAGGAAAATCAATCTTGCCGCAGAGTGCAAAATAGATTGTAGGGGTTTGAGTCTGTTTTTGGGAAGGGCAGTAAGGAGGGAATTGCAATAGTCAATGCGAGAGATGATGAGTGCATGAATTAAGGTTTTTGCAGTGTCTTGTGTGAGATATGTGCGAATTCTGGAAATGTTTTTTAGATGTATGTAACATGATTTAGATATAGAGTCAATATGGGGAACAAAGGATAGGTGTGAGTCAAGGATTACACCTAGGCAGCGAGCTTGTGGGGTGGGATTTATGGTCATGTTATCAACAGAGATAGAAATGTCAGGTATGCTCTTGTTGGTGGGTGGGACTATTATTAACTCTGTTTTAGGAAGAATAAGTTTGAGTTGGCGAGAGGACATCCAAGATGATATGGCAGAAAGACAGTCAGTTGCACGGGACAACACAGATGTCGAGAGATCAGGAGAGGATAGATAAATTTGGGTATCATCCGCATAGAGATGATTCTGAAATCCAAAGGAACTTATTAGATTTCCAAGAGAAGCGGTATAGATAGAGATCATCGTTTCAATTGGTTGGTTTCACTGTTTAATAATCTTGTTCCAATCACCTTATGATCATGTAGTGAGTATGCACTCATGATCTCCACAGGGTTACAGAGTCATGGTCTTTTCAGATGATGCAGGCAATGAACATGTCCCAGTATATAAATGTAGAGAGTGTTGTAGATGGAAAAATTTGTCCCGAGACTGAATATTTTGTTTCAGTGTCACACAAGATAACGAAATTCGTTATGACATAGGGATAGCTATAACGAGGCGGTTTTAATCAGTGATGGGAATGAATGAATAAATAATGTGCTGTTATTCTCTAAACCACTACAAGACCAGGTGAAGAGCACAGATCTGAAGGTAAATTGTGTCTAATGTGTACGCATGAATCGACTGAATCGTTGGAGATAACACGTCGGTCGGAAAATTGTCCAGTGTGCATCTAGCCTTGATCACCATTCAACCTGATGGAGCTTGAGTAATTTTGCCAAGATGAATGGGCTAAAATTCCAGTGCCTAAATGTACAACACTTACCCAAATAGACTAAGAACTAGAATTTCTGCCAAATGTGGCTCTACCAAGTATAATCTTTTTCCCCCAGTTTTTTGTCAGAATTATATTGGAAAAATGGTTGGATTAAATATTTAATGGCACATTAATTAGTACTTTGTGTTGATTAGTGGGTATAAACTTAAAATAGATCCATCAAGGTTCCATGTTGTGGCACAGCAAAATGTGAGAGTCCAGGAAGGGTGGGGGGGGGGGGGGGTGAATACCTTGTATAACCACTGTATTACGCTTGCAATAAAGTGTAAGCAGGAGACTCCAGATAAATCAGACACAAAAGTGACAATAACTCCTTTCATAAAAATGTTATAAGAAATAACATTTAGTTCTAAATAATATTTTTGTGCATGCACCTGCAATATTTAATTATAAAAACATTTAGATCAATAACCTCAATTAATGTGCATTGCAAAAATCAGTTTCACTGCAAGAAAACATTATATTTTTGGGAGATGATGGGGTCTAGATACTTTTGTTTTGTTACAATGTAGAATAAATGTCACTTGTTAATTATGCAGTCACCACTTAGTTCTCGTGAGCAAGTGTGGAGCCAACTTAGTCCCCAAATGGAATGACAGGTGGAGAGTATCCATGTTTCAAATGGAGTATATTGTACTAGTGGGCCACAAGTGTGACACAGACCATCCCAAACATTGTTCCACTTGATTCCAAGAAGGTGCCTCTCTTGGCCTACTAACTTAGAAGTGGTGCCAGTCAATCACATGTTGAGAAGGAAGAGCAGCAGAAGTAACATGAGCAGGTGCAATGACGGGCCTGAAATCCAAATAAATCCATCTTAAAAAAGGAAACTGCCAAGGCAACTGCACGTGTATAAGATATGGTCTCAAGATATAGCCTACTTTGGAGTTGTGTTTTGCCCCCCCTCCCTCTCCCTCTCCTCTTTAAAAAGTGAAGGAGAAATAAGTGCTTTGTGCCTCTCCATATCCCCCCCCCATTTCCCTATAAATAAGACAAAGACTGAAGGAAGCATTTTCTGTGTGTGTATTATATCGCTTATTGTTCATGTTTTTATCTGTTTTCTTTATTCCTAATTTTTTTTTTTTTTTAAGAGGTGCCAACAATCTCATTTAAGAATTTCTAGGTGGAAGAGGTCACAACGTTCATTTTTTTTTCTGTTTTTTTGTGTTGTACTCCACTGCAAACCAAATACATACAAGTATTGCTACCAAAATATTTGTTAGATTCAACAATATTTTTTTTCACATCTTGTATTCTTGGTTTAAGCCCAGTGTTTAAAAATAGGGCTTCCTTTGGAAATACTAGCTATGAGTAAATGCAGGTAACATGAATGGATTTCATTTACTTTTTCTTTTAGAGTACATACAGTTGCTTTGAAGTATGTTCCAAACATAGCTAAAATGCACTTCAAAATAGGTAACATACACCTATACATTCAATGCAAAATAGGTTCCCTAAAATGTCTACCAAACAAAATATTCCGTCAAACCGCTCCCATATATCTGGTTTATGGATCAAAAACCATTTGAGCACAACACGGTAACCAAAGGTTACCACCATTCACAGTTCCAGCACAAATTGGGCCCCATGGACCCCCCATTTTGGTAGGATTGAAATTATATATGTGAAATCCAACATGCAGATTATTGCTCTTCATACATACAGACATCCCATGTTTCTTTTTACTGTCACTGATGGATACATTCAAATTTTATGGAAGGGGTGAAGCAAAACAAAAAAGGGGCATCAAACAGGGGTACCAAAAATGTGGTAGTACCAACAAAAAGCAGAATTTTTGGGATACACTTGTTCGGCTCGAATGTCAAAGGGACAAAAACTGAATTCTATAAAATCTAGATTTGAAAGCCAATCCACGCCACCTAGAACTATGGGAAGAACTGCTTTTGTTTATGGTTTCCATGGTGATGTACCTTTAACATGGATAAACTTATGTATATAAAATGTGACATGTGATTACCAATTTAAACATGGCTGATACACACTTGTGAATATTCTGCTTTCAGGCTTGATAAAGGGAAGATCATATGAAATGTTTGCCCCTTTTGTGTGTCATTTGTAACTTTATGTGCAACTTCTGTTTTGTTTTTTTGTTTTTTTTAATATATATTGGCTGTGGCAAGGCCACTGTGGCTGTAACCCAATAACTGAACATACACGGGCAGATAGAGTAAAACAAAAAAACTACCTGTTGAAACGCAGTCTTTAAAAAAAGAAATTTAATCATGTAAACCCAACTGACAACCAAATGCAGAAATGTTATACTTGTGATGTAACCAAGATTAAAACCAACATGGTGTTTACATCATACACTACAATTCACTCATATGCATAACAACATGACTTAGGAATAGCACAACCCATTAGAAATGTCAACAGATTTAATTAGTTTGTGAAACAGGCATTTCAGATATCAATTATAAAATTGATCAAATCTTTATTTTACTACAATCTACAAATCTTTCTTTTACTCTGCGGAAATTAAACTACAATGAACGTAGTCCTTAAGAAACAGGAACGTTACCCATCACAATTACACATGCATTTATTGTATAATAGTCATAAATTAACAGAGAAATAGCAGTGTGTGCGTGCGTAAATATATACACACACACACATATACACACACACACACACAAACAGTATATGAGGAGAGAGCTGTTTAATTGGTGTCCATATAAAAAGATAATTAAAACGGAATTGGATAAACAAAAACAACAAAAAACCTGTCAAACAGCTGAAAACCCCAATATTGCATGCTTCTAACCCTGAGATACCCACAGAAAATAATGTATTGTTAAAATGTATATATTTTGTGCACAGCAAGATATTGTGATACATAAGCAAAATACTGCAAATCAATCTCAAGACAGCCACACTCAAGGGATATCTACCCAGTAAAATATGCCAGATGCTGCAAGTTTAAACAAGAATATTGAAGAATGGGGGGGGGACGGGGACTAAATCACTGCTGTAGAAGCAGCTGGCAAAGCTGGACACAGTTAACACCACCCAGCCTCCCACAGTTTAGCTGAGAATAGTGTTTACCGATAAATATTTCGGCCATACATATTAAAAAACAAAAAGCAAAACTACTAAGTAACCCTAATTTCAAGATGCTCCACTTATTTCCTTCATAACACTCAAATGCAGCTACCATTTAAAGTAAATGTAAAGCACAGAAGAGACTTTCTGAAATACCTGGAGGGTTTCAAGTATCATAGTGAGAAATAATGCTAACAACCATCTCTGGCAGGGCTGCCACAGTCAAGCATCTGCCTCTGACACCTTCACTGTCACAGTCAGAGCAAACCTTTGCCAAGCATTGTTTTGGACAATCGTGAAACCTAATGGACTAGTTTCTGGAGTGCTTTTAACAATATCAAGCTTAATTAACCTGTTGCTATCTAACATTGAGAATACCTGAAGCACATTAATGTCATAACAGTAGTGTGATGCTGATTATTGCCAATTCAAAGACGATCACCCCCTGCCCTGACACACAGTTGCCCCCACATCAGGTCAGTATCCATGGAGGTGGACACCTGCTAGGAAAGGTGTGCCAGAGGGGTCTCAGCTTCAATCGTATACCCGAAGGGATGGTCGTGAAGGGGTGACCCCCTCCAGAGCCGGCCACTAGGGAGGAGGAGCAGTGGGAGGGTGAGCCGAGGAGGTGGGGGGTTCAGGAGGACACATGCCCTCCCTCCCCCTAGGGGGGTTGTCTACGATCCAGCCTAGGCTCATTACTTACCGCTCCGCCATCAGCACCACCATCACCGTCCTCCTCCACCGATGGCGAGGACGATCGTGCTGCAGGTAGCTGCCAGCACAACGAGCGGTGACGGCTGAGCGTCCTACCCACAATGGGCGGGTTCAGACAGAGAAAGTGGGTGGCCGTTCGTCCGGAGCTGACACAGGAAGTACGGTTCTTGTGTGCTTTATTATTGTGTCTTTAGTGTCCTCTGCCCTCTATATACCGTCTGTGTCCGCGCTGGGGCCGGGTGTCCAGGCCACACACGGCCGGGTACAGGGAGGGGGAGGAAGAGAGGCCCTGTGTCTGCGTGATGCCTACAAGGCCTATGGGGCCTAGATCTTACCTGCCCGCCGCCTTGGTCGCTCTCGTCGCTGCTGTTGCCGTGCTGCAGATACTCGTTCTGCCCGTCAATCTCCATGGCGGCCATTTCCTCCCTCTTGACGGGCTGCTCCGGAGCTGGGGAGGGAAAGGGAGACAAAATGACAGAGTCAGGCAGACGGGAAGCGCCATTACTGGAGCCTGCGGGGGGGGGGGGGGTTCTTCTCTCACCTCTCCCTCACACCCTTGTCGGTCCCGTCCCCCTCCCCTCATACTCCTAATGCTCTACGTGGCTATGGCTAGAGGGAATTCGCGGTCTTTTTCCGCCGAGGCGCGGGCGGGCGGGCAGGTTTGGTTACGTACCGGTCATTGTGTTTGTGGCAGGATTGGAAAAAAAAAAAAAAATCCTCAGGGAAAAAAAAAGCTACCAGGCCCGGGCAGGGCTGCGTAGGCCGAGGTCGGTTTATTAGACGCGTGACATGATTAGAGTATAATAATCACAGGCGCGCTGCGGACGGAGAGGACCAGGCGCGTTTTTTTTTTCCTATTTTGATTGACGGTGCGGGAAACACAAAAGGTGGGGCTTGCAGCCAGTACGGGGGACGTGTGACGTCACACGTACGGAAGGACCGCCTTCCCCCCGGTACGCCATTGGAGGTGGAGATGCGATGGGGTGTCGCTGATTGGTTTAGAGACGTGTCGGTTATTTCGGGGATTTTTTTTTTTTTTTTTTCCAGCCAGGGGTACGCGGGCTTCCTGCGAGGGTTGCGTGACGTGCGCGCTCACTGTGTTTACGATCGCAGACAATGAGAGAGACCTGTGGGTGCGAGCGCGGCTGTGGGCTCTGGGGCCTGCGCCACAGACAGCCAAGCACAGGCTGCAGTCACTGCGTGTTTCCGCTGTCCCGGCCTAATCCTGACACTGCCTCTTCTGGCGTGTCCAAACCAAATATATAGTCACTATATACAGTATCCATGTACATATATACACTTCAGTGAACGTTTACAAGGAAAGGGAAATAAATTATCACTATAATTGAGTCGCCTGTCACTCGCCGTAGAACTACAAATCCCATCATGCTTTGAGGCTCTCAACTGTTGTAGAGCTGCAAATGCTATCGTCATGTTCATCAGCAGATTCCATGTGTATTGGGATATACAGTGTGTCTACGTAATTATCCCAGGGAAAATGGGTGACTGATAAAGAAGTATAAAGGATACTTGTTAAATAAGAATATGTGATATTTAAACTACAACAAAAAAAAGCTAAGAAAACCTCACTAGACTGATCTCAGTGGTTAGCACTTCTGCCTCACAGCGCTGGGGTCATGAGTTCAATTCCCAACCATGGCCTTATCTGTGTGGAGTTTGTATGTTCTCCCTGTGTTTGCGTGGGTTTCCTCCGGGTGCTCTGGTTTTCTCCCACACTCCAAAAATATACTGGTAGGTTAATTGGCTGCTATCAAAATTGACCCTTGTCAGTGTGTGTTAGGGAATTTAGACTGTAAGCTCCAATGGGGCAGGTACTGATGTGAGTTCTCTGTACAGCGCTGCGGAATTAGTGGCGCTATATATAAATAAATGGTGATGATGATGATCTGTGTGCTATTGCCATTACCTGGCTAAATATGACACAAAATCATTTTTATTTAATGTCATGGGTTGGGTAATATTGGTTATATGGTTTTAGATATCCCTTTAGTTTTACGATAACTTTCGTCATTGTATACATAGTAAAGTTCACATTTTCTTAGCTGTAAAATGGACTAAGACAGAACCAGAAAAATTGGTCATTGTAAAACAAAATAAGGATTTGTGTAGTTATATTGCCTTTCAGACCTACAGCCTCTGATATCTTAGAGCAGGCCTGTCCAACCTGCGGCCCTCCAGGTGTTTTTCGAAACTACAAGCCCCAGCATGCTTTGCCAGTAGACAACCTGTTGATAGTTGGAAGGGCATGCTGGGACTTGTAGTTTCACAACATCTGGAGGGCCGCAGGTTGGACAGACCTGTCTTAGAGTGTCTGCTGATTCCAACTCTTCCTTTACATCTGATGCCACTGGCATTAGGGAGGGGCAACCAGCAAAGAAGAGGAAAGAGATTGCTGAAATAGATAAATACCTAAACAAACTGGTATGCCTAAAACAAATAGCATGGCATAAGTCAATTTATTGAATCACAACATTAATAGGTGACATGCACTATAAATAAATACTGTCTCCTGACTTAATATTTCACAGCAATATTGTTGCTATTAATTTTTGTAACAAGAAAAGTTATTGATTTGTAAACAAGAAAAACAAGGTAGAAAAAAAAACCAACAGAAATATATCAGCAATCTAACCAAAAAGCAAGAGAAAGAAACACAAAAAGAGAAAACAAAAGTCAAGAATATCTGGTACGAATAAAAACAAAAGCACAATGGCATCATAAACTTCTATTTTTTTTTATTTTTATTTTTTTTATACCAAAGGCTCCATGTTTGCTATTAGACTGTTATTGTAGCATAAATAACCCTTTGCAGAACAGAAGGCTGATGCTATTGGTTTAGCAATTATAGTTATAGCAGCCAAAATAACATGAGATACTGAACTACTGAAAAGTTAAGTACATGTATGGGGTATATAATATGGCATGCTTGGGACTTAGGGAATTCTGGATACAATTTTTTTTAATACTACGGACCACCATGCCTAAAATCAACTAAATTATATATCTGCAATTCCCATATTATAGTATGTAGCAGTAGACTTAACAGTAACTGCAGTGATTGCTTGGTTATCATGTAAGTCCTGGTGTGTATCACATTATTATTGAGTAGCAGCAACTATTTATGTTTTTATCTTTTTGGATAAAGGGTTTTCAGATGAAAGATCCCATTCATATTCGATCCCAGACTTGTATATGCCTCAGGTTTAGAATAAAGTAATGCTAGCCACACACATCAGACAATTGGCCTAATATCATAGCATGTGTGGCCCAACAAACAGGCGTGATGTCTGATGATAATCAAGTAAAAATCATTATGATCATTATTGGACATGCTAGTAATGCTGTCAGAAGATGACTGTTTATATGGTCATCTTCCACCTGCTTAAGCCCAAAGGGCCAAATTAGACATTGATGTAATTTTGGGTGTAGTTCAAGAAGTTATCTGCTGATAACTAACTCTCCGCTCTACCACTTGGCCCGTTTCAATCTGGCAAAGCAAGTGTTGATGTTCCTTTCCTGTAAACTTTACATTAAGGAAAAGTACACCGGAGGGACCTACTTGACAGACTGAGTGGTAAAAGGAGAAAGTACAGCAGTGTGGGGACTCTTACAACCATCAGTAATTTCTTTGCTCAAATAGTGAACCACAGGTACACAATAGGGCAGTCCAGAATGAAAATAAAATTAAAATACATCGCACAGCATGATATAAGAGGTGACAATGGTATGAAGGTCCATGTGGGTCCCATCTAAAATATGATACAACCTATAAGAGGATTAATTAGTGAGGAAAGGGTAAGAAGGGGGGGGGGTCCAAAAAAACAACTTTAAAAGTAGGGGTATGACATCACATTTGCAGGAGGGTCAAAAAAACAGAAGCACTGTCAAAAGAAAAAGTCAGCAGGGGGGAAATGGACTCTATAGCGTCGGTATGGCTCCCATACTTTGTTAGTGTCAATGAGGTAGCTATTCAGTCTTTGTTAGTCATTGTGTAAATTACATTTGTTATAATGTGGGAGACTTACAGATGCGTTTGGAGCCACAATCTCACCCAGGTCAGCCTCAAAGCTATTAATATCTGTAAGGCAACCTTCCAATCGGTGTAGGAGCAACTGTCTGACTTAATGAAAAATAGTGCCATGTTAGGGCAGGGTGACAGGGTTGTTCCAAGTACCTGGACTACCTGAAGCACTTCCCTCTAAAATACAGGGACAGCCTAGTAGTGCCACCAAGTATGAGAAAATGAATCTGAGAGCATCCCCTAAAACAGTTTGGGTACATTGAACTTTACATTTTCGATATTGATATAGTAATATGGCGCCATTGGTGCAGCACTTTAAAGGCATTTTTCAGCCACATAAGCCCAAACACCACTCTCTATTACTTCATGAGATCCTCCTCCCAGACCAGTATTTTAGCAGTCTTAAGCTGGGTTTACACTGCAATTATCGAGCAGATCACACGTTTCACAACCATTTGCTCAGATACTGCAAGAGTGTGTACGCCCCCACACTCCAGTTTTATCGTACCAAAACACATCACATCTGTTGATTTGGTTTTAGAAACTTCCTACAAATTTTGATCAATTATAAAACGATGTCTTTACAGCAGATGGATATGAAAGATGAAGATCACAGATCTAAAAGTAAATTGTGTAGGTGTGTACACGTGGATTGATATCTTTCACTCGGAGAAATCGTAACAGACATTGTATCTGAAGTAGAGATCGCATAGGTGTGTACCAAATTTCTGCAGAGAGTAGGAATATTAGTCCCTTACACCCACCCCCCTCCATAGGCAAAGTGAGGGGGGTTTACTAGTGTCTGAAAACCCCCCTCCCAGCCTAGGGCACTGTATGCTTGAGGTTGCTGGACCCTGCCCCTTTGCAGCTTGTGTGCAGATCGTTTCTGTCTACACTGTTCACATCCCTCTCTCCCCTGCTATGTGTCCCCTCCCCTGTCTCTCCCACTGCCTGCATGTCTTCTGTGTGCAGCAGGAGGACACAAGACACAGCACTAGATGAAGAGGGTAAGTGTGTGTGTGTGGATGGGGTCTCATGTGCTTTTAATGTAAGTGGGGGGATTTACTGTATAAGTACAATAGTTCCTTTGTAAACATAGGCTTGGAGGGACTTTTAATATACGTGGGGGAGGGAGGAAAATGGATTTTAATGTAAGTGTAGGGGGGGTATTTTATGTGATGTGGTTGGGGTGTGAACTATTAATTTCATAGTAGGTTGAGAGTGGGAGCTTTAAATTTATTGGTGGGGTGAAGGTTGGGGAAATTTAATTCAATAGTGGTGGACCTACTAAGGGTGTGATGATGAGACTATTAATTTAATGCTGGGGTAGTTTGGGCGCTATTAATTGAATGTGTGGCTGAGTTTGGGAAGAAGGAGACCGATTTCTTGAAAGTGAATGTTAATTATTTAATGTTTGGGAGGAAATAGGTTTATTTATTAAATGCAAATACCATTAATTTAATGTTAGGGTTGTTTGGGGGGAAATGGATCTTTTTATTAAAGGTGAATGACATTAATTTTCTGTCTGGGTTTGTTGCTGGGAGGCCTAATTACTAAACGTGGGTGCTTTTGAGTTAATATTGGGTTGCTTTGGGGGAGGGAGGCCTACTGTGTTCACTCATTGCTGGAATTTCTATATCATGTACTTATCCTTTTTCCAAACAGGGACCCAACATTCCAGGATCCAGACAAGCAGCAACTGAGCTTAGGACACGAGCAGCAGCAAGAAGTAGTTAAACCAGCAAGAACAGGTAGGAGACAGCAGGACAGTCTGCCAACTGTTCTGACACATTCAGTCAGGGCTTTGTCCTAACTGTAGGGACAGATGGGAGGTATGTCCTGCTTTACACAAAAAGTAAGAGCTGCGTGCACCTAACAGTAGTGCACACAGCTCTGCCCATGTATATGATGGGGATAGGAAGAGTTGGAGAGCAGCCAAGCACTGTTTAAAATTATAGCCATGCCTCTATGCATGCTGGTCACACCCACTGGCAGCGTGAAGTGGAAACCCCTCTTAACAAATCCTGCATGTGCCCCTGCCCCCCCAACGAGAAAAGGCATATCTGTTCACAACATGTTAAATCAAGGTGAGGGACAAAGTCTAATTGTGAGGTGGTAAATGAGATAATGGAGATGGTGATTATATTTTTGCTGTGACACATGTTTTTGCTTGCTAGTTAAATAAATTATACCTTAAGATGTCAGGAAGTCACCATGTTAATTCTCTATGGAGAAACCTGGAGGGATGAATGCAATTTCCCATAAGGAAGTCATTTTACTATACTCAACTGATAGTTTGCATTTAAACTTAGTGCCCTTTCATTTATTGCTATTCACTTTCACTACACTTCTCTCCAAACTCCTCTTCTCTCTTCAGCATCCTATTTCTCACTCCACTATTATTACTTCCCCTTCACTACTTCTCTCGACACAAATCTGCATCCATGAACTGTTTAGTTCCCTGCACCCACCAACCTACAGTCATGGCCAAAAGTTTTGAGAATGACACAAATGTTGGTTTTCACAAAGTTTTCTGCTTCAGTGTTTTTAGACCTTTTTGTCAGATGTTGCTATGGTATACTGAAGTAAAATTGCAAGCGTTTCATAAGTGTCAAAGGCTTTTATTTAAAATACATTAAGTTTATGCAAAGAGTCAATATTTGCAGTGTTGACCCTTCTTTTTGAAGACCTCTGCGATTCGCACTGGCATGCTGTCAATCAACTTCTGGGCCACATACTGACTGATGAACGCCCATTGTTGTCTAATCAATGCTTGGAGTTTGTCAGAATTTGTGGGTTTTTGTTAGTCCATCTGTCTCTTGAAGATTTACCACAAGTTCTCAATGGGATTAAGGTCTGGGAAGTTTCCTGGTCATTGACCCAAAATTTCGATGTTTTGATCCCCGAGCCACTTAGTTATCAATTTTGTCTTATGGCAAGGTGCTCCATCATACTGGAAAAGGCATGTTCGTCACCAAACTGTTCTTGGATGGTTGGGAGAAGTTGCTCTTGGAGGATGTTTTGGTACCATTCTTTATTCATGGCTGTGTTCTCTTTATTAGAGCTTACCCTGTTCCTGACACTACTACTACCGACACTTATTCACTTAGGGCCTGATTCATTTAGGAAAGTTAAGCAAAAGTAAGTAAGGCAAAACCATGTTTCATGGGAGGGGGAGGTAAATTTAAAATCAGATGGCAGATTTTTAGTTTGGGTACGGCATATCCTAGATCAACTTTAAATTTCAGTGTACAAATAACCTATTTGTGTACTACATGAAAAAAACAGCCAGTATTTTCCTTATGTGCAAAATAATATATTAATTTGCACCCCTTGCATTGCAAGATGGTTTTGTCAAGAAAATTTGAGTAAGAAAAATCAGTTCTCTTCCTCTGAGCATACACAGGGGCTGTACATGCTCAATGAAACAATGTTCTAGAACTGAAAGCCCAAATGGGGCTTCACTGCACATGTGCCTATCACTGTGCATGATCAGTAGAGCAGAGCAGGCTCCTCCAGAGCAGATGGACCAGTATCACTGGGCCCAATCCATAGCAGCAACATGGGCTGCTCAAGTAGATACTAGAAATATTCACTGATCCCCTTGTTCTGGTTTTGGTTATGGATCCGGATTAACTTCGTATTTTGGCAAAACCGCCCTCCTGTGTTTTGGTTTTGGATCTGTATTTTTTAGAAAAATACTAAAATCACATAATTTTGCTTGTTTTTTGTTCCTACATTATTATTAACCTCAATAACACTAATTTCGAGTCATTTGCAGTCAATTTTGACCACCTCACAGGTCACAATATTATTTTTATACACTTTTAAACAAAGACTGCAGCAGTTCTTGCCAGTGATAAGAAGGTCATTGTCATGCCTGGGCATAAGACCAAAAAATCCACCTCTTATGTGTGGAATTATTTTTACCCGAATTCTGACAACAGTTGTCTAGTCATTTGTAGCATTGTAAAGCCACAGTAAGTAGAGGTAGGGACCTTAACCATCTAGGATCTTCATCCATGTTACGCCATTTGAATCGAGTTCATGGAAAGCTCTTGGGAAAATAAGAAACTTATGCTAAAAAAATAACAACAAGCAATTCAGCATCAGCTACCTCCCTTCTCTCATCTAGATCCCAGCACCTGCAATCTACACCCCCAACACCTTCATCATCAATATCCTCACAAGTGATCAGTTAGTCCTGTATCCAAGTTGCTAATGTGAGATGACTCCTCCCCTATCCAGGACTCCTATGAAGAATCCTTGAGCATTAGGCCCACTGCTGCTGCTCCTGCTGCGGGGGGTGGATCTTCAACCCAGAAGCAGACCAAGAAGAAGACTACTAGTAGTTTACAACAATTGACTGCTAAACAATCCTTAGCAAGTATGAAAGCTGTCGCCCAGTCGCAAAGCGGATCACAGACGCCATGGCCACTATGCTAGTATTAGATCTGCGTCCAATATCCACTATTAATGCAGCTGGTGTTAGACAATTACTTGAGGTCTTGTGTCCCCGTTACCAAATTCCATCACAACACTATTTTACTAGAAAAGCTATTCCTCACCTCTACCAGAAGGTTCGTAAAAATGTAATTATTGGGCTGCAAAATGCCATTCTACCCACTGTACATTTAACCACAGATATGTGGACAAGCGGAACTGGGCAAACTAAAGATTATATGACTGTGACAGCCCACTGGGTGGGTGATTCGCCTTCACCAGCAGGAACAGCAGCAGCATGTACCCAAGTACGTCACATTTTTCAGAGGCAGGCTACTCAGTGCATCATCGGCTTCACTAAGAGGCATATTATTATCATAGATTTGTAAGGCACTACAGTGCTCCACAGCGCCGTACAGTAGGGAAGACAAGGACATACATAAAACAAAACATACGTAAAACAGGAACAAACAAGTCAGACAAAATGAATGGAGACATGAAAACAAAGGGTATGGAGGACCCTGCTCTTTAGAGAGCTCACATTCTAAAGGGAAGAGGGCACAGCTGAAACAGGAGCAAGTGTGGCTCAGAGTGGAGAATGGGATAGTTGTGAGGGTGCATTAGTGTGAATAGTGTTATCGAAGATAAGGTCACTTCTATAAAAGAGATGGGTTTTCAAAGAGCATCTGGTACACTGACAGTCAGTACACAAACTCACAGAACTAGTTGGCGGAGGTCTTCACCTTTAGCAGCCGCCTTTCCCATAGAGCTTTATACGCTCACCGGTACTCAGATGTGCCCAGGACTTATCTCCAGATGTAGTGTGAGTTTGTGATACAAAACTGTAGCGGCAGGCAGCGTAGATGGCAGCGAATGGTCAGACGAAAGCCAAGGTCAGGGGTCACTAGCAAACAGGATAATCAGGAAACACGCCAAAGGTCAGGGTCAGAAGCAAAATAGCAGGGTCCAAGGCACAGGCTAAACGGATCAGGGTCACAGTCAAAGAGACAAATCCAAGGTACAGGCAGGAGTCATACACAGCAAAGGCAATCCAAAAAGGTATACACCAACAGCACAGGAGCAGGTAGTAAACTGAAAGCTATAACCGGCAGGGAGGCTAAGACCTCCCTGCCTTAAATACTGACTGTGGCCAATCAGATCCTAGCTCTGATAATTACCCCCAGACTATGCCTAATTAAATCTGGGCATTAATTATCCCACAGACTAGTGGGTTACTTGCGCACGCGCCCGGCTCCCTCCTGTTGCCGGGATGCGGCACTCACTATTACAGCATCGGGAGAAGTCTTGAAGGCGGGAGTGAGAGGTGGTTATCAGAGACCAGACAAGGCGCATGTCATTGAAAATACTGCTGACAACCTGTTTGAAAAACTAAGGGATGTCATTGCAACATGGCTTATCCTGTGATTTCTGATAACGCCACCAATATTGTTAGAGCATTACAGCGGGGGAAATTCCATCACATTTCCTGTTTTGCTCACACAATAAATTTGGTGGTACAGAACTTTTAAAAAAATGTTAATGACATGCAGGAGATGCTGTCTGTGTCCCGAAATATTTAGGGTCATTTTTCGGGATTCTGCAACAGCATGTAGGAGAATGCAGCAGCTGCAAGAAGAATAGAATTTGAGGGGGAATGTACTTTAGTCCAGCGAAGAAGTCACCTGTGAAGAGAGTGCAGACACTGTTAGCTTGAGTCAAGTAATTCCCCTAATTAGACTTTTTGAGAAGCATCTAGAGAAATTGAAGGAGGGAATGAAACAAAGCAAATCCGCTAACTATATTGGAACTGTAGATTGAGTACTTATTCGCTTCACGAGGATCCAAGAGTTATCAAGCTCTCCTCTTTGACTACATCGAGTGATTTAAGCACCTTGCACAACACGGAAAGTATTCTCCACTGCGCTGGACTAAAGTACATTCCCCTTAAATTCTATTCTTCTAGCAGCTGCTGCATTCTCCTACAAGCTGTTGAAGAATGCCGAAAATGACCCTAAATATTTCAGGACATACACAGCATCTCCTGCAAGTCATTGCCATTTTTTAAAAAGTTCTGTACCACCAAGTTGAATGTGTAAGCAAAACAAGGAATGTGATGGAATTCCCCTGCTGTAATGCTCTAACAATATTGGTGGCGTTATAAAAAATCACATATCCTCAGGAGAGTCCTAGCAGGATAAGCCATGTTGCAATGACATCCCTTCGTTTTTCAAACAGGTTGTCAGCGGTATTACATCTGACCTGCGCCTTCTCTCGTCTCTGATAACCACTTCTCACTCCTGCCTACAAGACTTCTCCTGTGCTGCCCACCACTTATGGAATTCCCTATAACGCTCAATCAGACTTTCCCACAGCCTTCAAATCTTTAGATGCTCTTTGAAAACCCATCTCTTTTTTTAGAGGTGACCTTATCCTCGATAACACTATTCACACTAATGCACCCTCACAACTATCCCAATCTCCACTCTGAGCCACACTCAATCCTCTTGTTTCAACTGTGCCCTCTTCCCATTAGAATGTAAGCTCTCTAATGAGCAGGGTCCTTCATACCCTTTGTTTTCATGTCTCCATTCATTTTGGCTGCCTTGTCTGTTCAAGTTTTACGTATGTCCTGTTTTATGTATGTCCTTGTCTTCCCTACTGTACAGCGCTGTGGAGCACTGTGGTGCCTTACAAATCTACGATAATAATAATATGCCTCTTAGTGAAGCAGATGATACACAGAATAGCCTGCCTCTGAAAGATCTGGCGTTGTTAGATGCTGCTGCTGTTCCTGCTGCTGAAGGTGATTTAACAACCCAGCGGGCTGTTACAGTCATGTAATCTTTAGCTTTCCCAGTTCCGCTTGTCCCCATATCTGTGGTTAAGTGTATAGTGGATAGAATGGCATTTTGTAGCCCAATAATTTTCTTTTCTGTAATCTCCTGGTACAGGTGAGGATTTGCTTGTCTAGTAAAATTGTATGGAGATGGTATTTGGTAATGGGGACACAGGACCTCAATTAACGGTCTTATTCCTGCTGCATTAATGATGGATATTGGATGCAGATCTAATACTAGTATAGTTGCCATGGAGCCTGTGATCCGCTGTGCGACTGGTTGACAGTTGCCATATTTGCTTCCTCTTGTGAAGATTGTTTTACAGTCAATTGTTTCAAACTACTAGTAGTCTTCTTCTTGGTCTGCTTCTGTAGAGTCCTGGATAGGGGAGGAGTTATCTCGTCTTAGCAACTTGGATGCAGGACTAACTCTGATCACTTGTGAGGATATTGATGATGATGATGGTGTCGGGGGTGTAGATAGCAGATGTCGGGATCTAGCTGAGAGAAGAGTGGTAGCTGATGCTGGGCTGCTTGTTGTTATTTTTTAGCATAAGTTTCTGATTTTCACAAAATCTTTCCATGAACTCGCTTCAAATGACGTAACATGGATGAGGTTCATAGATGGTTAAGGTCTCTACCTCTACTGACTGTGGCTTTACAATGCTACAAATGGCTAGACAACTGTTGTCAGGATTTGTGTAAAAATAATTCCACACATAAGAGGTGGATTTTTTGGTCTTATGCACAGGCACGACAATGGCCTTCTTATCACTGGTGCATGACTTGCCACATTAGAGTTCATTAACAGCACTGTTTGCTTAGGTGCCTTAAGCCCATTGTTAGCTTGTTTTGTGGGGGCCCTAACAAACCAAGTACTTCGGCCATAAAAGTTGTACTTCTTGTCGCTGGAGCACTTGCTTTGTTAAACTGTACATGTCCTTTTCCATATCTTACATAAGGTTGGGTGGGAGGGCCCAAGGACAATTCCATCTTGCACCACTTTTCTTTTCTGCCACTGCTGTGTGGCAATGTTTGCTAGATGTGCTATGAATTGCCATGTGTTTGGGTCGTTGCTCTTTCACTTAGCATCCAGCCAGCTCGCTCCAGTCTTTGTCCGAAAGTGTATGAAAATAATATTGTGACCTGTGAGGTGGTCAAAATTACTGGAAATTAGTGTTATTGAGGTTAATTACAATGTAGGAACAAAAAAAGAGCAAAATTATGTGATTTTAGCATATTATAGCTATTTTTTCTAAAAAAAATACAGAACCAAAAAAAAAACACAAAGTTAATCCAGAACCAAAAGCGAAACACGGGGGTCAGTAAACATCTCTAGTCCTTGTATTGTTTCAACTTTTATCAGTCATGGCAGACTACTACAATGCTTAAGACCACTTGTACTGCTGTGAGGTATGGGAACAATATTTGTAATAAATGGGGAGAGATAGCTGAGAGAGTTACCCTTGTACTGGATTCTGAAAAGAACACAAGCACACCACAGACCTCAAACTGGCCATTGTATCAGATTTGTACCACCAGCAGCAACATTTCTAAGAATTCCTAGAAATAGAATAACAATTTTATTATTTAGAGAATGTATTTATTTGGATTGATTAGCCTAATCTGGAAAAGTTCCGGTTAATAATTATTTTTTTTTTTCCTCGTTATAATATGTTCTAGTTTTATACATTTTTGAACTTAGAACCAACTTTGTACATCTAAGCGTGGATTTAATTTTTCATCCCTCCCCTGCTTTTCCCTCTTTCCCAGCATCGCTGCAGATGTCTATAGTGCCAATCTCCACCACATCCCATCTATAAAAAGAAATAAATGTATTCTAAAAGTAATTCACTCCCCTGACTATAAAATAACTAAAAAGGTGGAAAGAGGATGAAAAGGAGCAGACTGATACCCTCTCCAATTCTGCCTCCCTAGGTCAGACCTGTGTGGCCACAAATCTAACCATGAGTACATCACCACTAAGTTCAGCTACATGAAATGCAAATGCAGACACTTGGCAGGGTTTGCTGTGAATCACTGAACCGGCTTATTTACGTCAGCTGTATAGTACAGTTTGCATAAGGCTGGCACTTTGCCTTCTGTAACATCGGGTTGGGTGGAGGCTGAAAATACAAGGAAAAAGGTTGACAAGGGACGAAGTATAAGGAATAAAAAAAATTGCGAAAGCCATTTTAAAAGACGCAGATACAGATAAAATTGCCTACAAAAAGCGCTATTAATAAATAATATCAATAATTAAAACATAAAATACGTAAACATTCAAAAACATATGTAAAAGTTCCAGTACTTTGGAAAAACTTGAGATTTTGACAATATATATCTCCATTTGCTATTCAGCTGACTGCAAGCAACTGTTCTCTGTTTACAGACAATTTCTTTAAGAGGTAGATAAAAGAGGCGGGGTACAGTATCCTTCCATGGGAATATTTTCAGGATGACTGATGTGCCCAGGAAAATCCCGCCCCACACCCAAAAAAAAACTTTATCGACCTTCTGAAGATTTAACATGTATACCTCATTTGTACATTCTATTTATTGTCATTGCTCATACATTGTTGTGATTACTTATATGAAGGTTGCCTGGTAGATTAGTATAGTTGTTTCTGAATCTCTGAATAATGTAAGGAACATACTGGGAGTAGTACAATAATACCTAGAGATACACAGTTAAGCCTGTATTTACAGTAAAGGTCAAAGGACCACATAACTAGGGCAACTCTACTCAGGGGGAAAAATAGAAATGATTGATGTTAATTATATTAATATGCCAATAATAAAGGCAATACTACCAACAAAAAGGATATCAAAAAGGATAATAGTTATAATGTTATGCATAGCTTAAAACATAGTACAGTAAATTAAATATATTCCTTACATGTGGTATAGATACACCACCATATAGTCCCATAGGCCATTATGTTTCCTCACATACCATCATATAGGCTGACATGCTACCATACACTCCTATATGCCACGAAAATGCCTTATGTACCCTTTCCATATAACCGCCCAAGGTTCCAGATTCTGGCACATCCACTAGCAACAGACAGGTACCAAAAGAAGGAGGAAGTATAACTAACTTTAGCTCTGTTATTGGAACTTTCTGCATATTCCTGTTTCACTTGAGTCCAGTAGGAAGTAGACCCTTAACACAGTATTACCAGCTCTTTAGTACAGTGCCTGTCACTGGAAGTTTTTGCACAAGAAATCAACGTTTGGCATATGGTGATCTACGGTTATCATGTAATAAGATTAACAGGGGGCATGGCTATGAACAGAGCAGACATGTTTCCCCTCACCCTTGACTAATCCTGCTTAATATTATTTCCTGTAGAAACTATGCACAACTCTACATAAAGGTATTCTGCAAACTGGTGAACTCCTGGCATCCTGCACCAGGCACATTATACCTTATCAGGAAAGTAAATGGAAAGAGAAAGTTTCTGCTCAGACTCCTAAACTGGCAGCACATCAGGGGGTTAATAACTTCATTACACATCTATGGAAAGCACTGCATAATATAATGTCCAGGACTCTCATCTCTGAAATTGCTACGTTTCCCTAGTAATGCCGCAAATTAGTGCGATGTCATGGAATAGAAGAGGGCTCAAATCAGGTTCAAAGTCTATGCATGTGTTTCCATACATGGAGTACAGCGCTTGCATTAGTCCTTATTTAGAAAAGGGCAAAATAGCTAAAGCGCAATGTGATATCTTTCTGGGCGGTCCTCTGCACCTAGATGTCCACCAATGTGCATGGGTATATGAAGCAAGTTGGTGTAATTTGCGAAGGTGTAGGAGCTCCCACTAACTGATGGGGAAGTTGGGCACAGTGAGGGTTGGGTGTTATATTTGCAGAACACTCCATTTAATTTGTAAGTGAGCTTATTGAAATGAAATCAGAGAGGATACCTTTCAGTGTTCCTTGCTGTACGGAGGGTCACACAGCCATTTCCACTCCACACAAGGACATGATTTTTAACTCCAGGGGGGATATTCAATTAGCGATTCCGCAAGGCTGCGCGTGTAAAATGTCATTACGGTACTGCAACATCGCAGATTTCCCCTTCCAACCCTATAGGATGCGCACTAATCCACGATTTTGTAGTATCGGGACCCGTGCAGCCGCGCGTAATCATAGGCACGAATGTTAATTGAATATGCCCCCAAGTTTGAGCTCGTGGACGTCATATCTTATCCTATACTTTTAATTGATTCATTTTTTACTTTGGCTGAGAAGTGCAATTTTAGGTACACTTTGCCAAATGTAAAACAAAGCTTAAAACACACAAAAGTGCCACATGTGATAAAGACAGTCCAGACTTCCCCTCACTGTCATGTTCAATTTAAACCATAAATAAAGCAAAACAGGGCAGTTTTTAAGGAGAATAAAGAAGTCTTATTTAATTTAGAGTGGTTCTAAAGTGGTAGAAGGTTGGATTTTGATGTGACATTTAACTTGTGTAGAGTGCACCTCTTCAGATTTGTCTCCCTCTACGCACACCTAGGTACACTTTTAGTTTGCAGAGACATCTACTGAAAGCATAGATTAGGTGTGCACCATGATGTTTTGAATGGATATCAGATCCATTGTGTTTTTTCAAAATACATCTAGTTAGATAAAAGGTCCTATCCATAAAATACATAAAAAGGAAGTTTACGCAGCGCAGATTGCAACTAAACCAATATGTGTGACTTAAACAATCATATTATACTAATTGATTTTTCTTATAAATTGTCAAAGAACCCACTCTATAAAATAATCTATTGATGTCTGAAGTGTAGAAAGGAAACAACCTGGAAATAAAATATAACAAACTCTTTTAATTTAATAGTGGTACATCACTTGTAGTGCATAATTGTGGCAGTACAAGGCGCTTGCATGCAAGAACTTTCACGGTCTGTCAGTTCATGCTGGCAGTCACAGTGGTGGGTAAATCCGGTTTTACCAAGCGGTCTGGCCTAAACCACATGCGATTTGGAAATAGAAAGTCTCAGAAATCAAGAAGGCCCTCAACCAGTTTTTCACACTTTACAAGACGCCTTATCTCCTCCCCCCAACAGTGTAGGATGCTCAAAAGGTTATAATAACAGGGCACTTTCTAAACTTAGCCAGCACCCAAAAAAGTAGGTCTACGTCCAAATTGCTGAACTAGAGGTGCAGATTCATGATCTTACAGGCAATCATCAAAGGCATTCTAATTGTTTGCTTTACAACAGGCTGCTTGCTCTCAGGAGCCAACTTAAACAGATACAACCAACACTCTGTGTGTTTCAACAAACATTTTGTTACAGACTCCTCTGACCTTTCTGGTTGTAGTTAAGGCCACAAGAAGCTGATGAATAAGACTTGTAGTTAAACCTTGCCTTCACTGGGAATATTTCTCTTGTGTTTGATTTGATGTGGAGTTCCGATGTATGGCTTGCATAGTGTAGAATGTATTTTTACTATTTGTTAATGTGAGATGGTCATTACAGCGGGTATTACCTTTCCCAGGAAACATATACCCTCAGAATTCTGAGGTAACCATTTATATGCCTTTAATCTGCAGGTATAAGAAATGTCATCAGGGAGAATATATGGCATAGAGTATCCCAAAATAATGGGGCATAGTATCAGGGCCATCTTTTCCATTTGGCACAATGGGCAGCTGCCCGAGGGCCCCACGGGCAAGGGGGCCCCATAGGCACGGCTCTTAATGAGAATAAATAATCCTGCAAAAGAAAAAAACCTGCAAAAAAAACCTTCAAGGGTCACTGAGCAAGTACATTTATCTATCTCTATCTCTATATCTATATCTGTATACATCTATATATCTATATCTAGGGGCCCCGGTGCACTGCTTTGCCCGGGGGCCCATAATGTTGTTAAGATGGCCCTGCATAGTATGCCAGCAAAATGACCTGTTCCTTAGGCTTGCATCTGAGGATAATGAGTCTTGGATTTGTATGGTTACCTATTGTTACAATACTTGGGTTGAACTCTTCTCACTTGTATGTTCCTGTTACAGCTAACATACCCCATACTTCCAAAATCGCTCTTGTTTCTCATTTTATCAATTGCTGCGGCATAAACTGGGACCCCATCTGCCCTTACCAAGAAGACTACTGTCCAGTTGAGCCAAGCAACCTGGTAATTGTACCTGTAAAGTTAATACAAATAACTGGGTTACCGAAAGAATATTGGAGGAGTTTGAGATATGAAGGTCTAGTTGTATTATATTCCCTATTGGTTGGTCATCTATCCTGTAATTGGAACACTTCAGTTATATGGGCATGGAAAGAGAAAGGCATTCTTGCCCTCAAAGACATTTTTGTTCCAAGAGGTTCGACTTCCATGATTCAAAAGATTCGGGAAACTTTTGCACTTCCTCAAACTCATTTCTATCTTTTTTTACAAGTTAGGCATTATATTACCAACAAGATGCGTGCAATACCACAGCCAACCTATCCCCATATCTCTATTATGGAACATTTATTAGGTTATTCATATATTCATGTGTTGTGAGTGGGCTACTGGTGTTCCTGCTGCTGTAAGAAAACTTATTAGCGGTCATATAGCCCCAAAAACTGAGACCACCCCAATAGTTTATGTTGAATAGTTGTAGATGTTAACTGATCTCCCTTCTGCCAACTCACATGTTCTTCTAAGTGCTATTAGTTCAACTACTTGTGCTGAATGTGGTGGGCCAAAGGCTTCAGCTTCTACTGTGCATGCATGGTCTACAACAAAATATATTTGTGCATAACTCTCCTGTGTCCATCTGTCTATGACAGCTCCCATTTGTATAGAATGTACAGTCTACTATCTCAAATGGGGTGTCACGTATGTCAGTTCTCACTGTAAGGGGCATATTCAATTGTCGCGGGTTTCCGCTCTGTTAAAACTACTACCGTTATTACGGTAGTAGTTAGCTGGATTTCAGCTCGCGGCACAGGGAGCTGAGAGCTGAAATCCAGCGAGAAAAATACCGTAATAACGGTTTTTCCGCGCACTATTAATTGTAGGCGTTTCCGCCGACAATTGAATATGCCCCTAAAAGTCTGATTTAAATGCTCCAAACAGTAATGCGTGTTTGTGTAAACGCAAAATCCTTGCTCATTCATGCTCTGATCCTCCACCCTTTGTGCCTCATGAGGCATATAAGGTAGAAAATGGCTGGATTTTGCATGTTACATTTCTTGTTATGTTCACAGGTGCCATAAGGGCAAGTTCCCATCTAGTGAATCTGGCAGATAAGACATGTCTAACTTGAGCTGAATTCAAGAGGGCAGACACTACGGGCTAGATTTACTAAGCTGCGGGTTTGAAAAAGTGGGGATGTTGCCTATAGCAACCAATCAGATTCTAGCTTTCATTTATTTAGTACCTTCTACAAAATGATAGCTAGAATCTGATTGGTTGCTATAGACAACATCCCCACTTTTTTAAACCCGCAGCTTAGTAAATCTAGCCCTACATGTGGTGTATACAGCCTTAAATCATGACCTAATACTACATCCTCACTCTTGGTGACAATAATAGCTGCTGCTGCCATTGTTCTAAGACATGCAGGGAGCAATCTTGCTACAGTGTCCATTTGTGTACTGTAGTATACTACCAGACTGTAAGCCTCTTCATGTTTTTGTGTAAGGACCCCTGCAGCACAACCAGCAGCTTTAGTACAGTAGAAATCAAAAGGCTTCCCATAATCTGGTATTCCCTATGCAGGAGCTTTTTTCCAACTTTATTTGAGTGCAAAGAAAGCCTGCTCTGTGTGGTCTGTATGCTGGACATGGTCTGGTTTAGACAAAGAAACTAACTCCTGCAGAGGTAATGCCAGAATTGAAAAACCTGGAATCCAATATCTACAGTAGCCGCACATTCCAAGGAAAGTACCTATCTGCTGTCAGGGGTAGATTTTGAACTAAAAGTCTGAAAGTGGCCTCGTAGGCGGAGCCAAATAAATGGTAGGCTGGGTCCAGTATGTGTTTGTGCCCACTGTGCCAACCCTTGTATGCATGTGTACACCCACTGTGTCTGCCCCTGTATGCGTGTGCGCTCCCACTGTTTCTGGCCCTGTATGCGTGTGCTCGCCCAGAGTGTCTGCCCCTGTATGCTTATACGCGCCCAGTGTGTCTGCCCCTGTATGCGTGTCTCCTGCTCAGTTGCTGCTTGTCTGGATTCTGGAATGTTGGAGGACCTATTTGAAAAAAAAATGGGTAGATGAAATTTAGAAAACTCCAACTAGCCCTGTGTTCAGTCAATAGCACCGACATTTAATAATTAGACCTTCCTCCAGCCCCAACATTAAAATAACAGTATTCACTTTTGATAAATAGATCTATTTCCCTCCAACCACCCCTGACAATAAATTAATAGCATATGAATTTAATAAATAGCTCTCCTCCCCAAACTTGGCACCACACTCAATTAATAGCCTCAAAACAACCCCATCTTAAATTAATAGGCCCCACCAATAAATTAAATTGCCCCACCATCACCCCACAAATAAAATATCATCCATTAAATAATTAGCCCCCACCTAAACACCACCATTAATTTAATAGCCTACCTCCCACCCACATTATATTAAGGACTCTCCTCACTCTCTATATTAAGAACCCCCCATCTCTTTCATCCCAAACACATTATATTAAGAACTCCCCTCCCTTCCATCCTAAACATATATTATTATTAAGAACCCCCTCCCTTCCATCCCTCACACATTCTATTAAGAAACCAACCCCCTTATACACACTATATTAAGAACCCACTCTCCCTTCCATCCCTCACACAATATATATTAAACCCTCCATCACACCCACACACTATATAGATTAAAAGCTACCTTAATCACACTCACACACTGTCTTATTATACCCCCACCTTCCCCCCTCACACTTACTTTGTAACATCCGCTGTATGAGAGATGGAGGCAGCCTCTCTTGCTGCTCTGCATGTGTGGCTGCTTCCCCCTATCAGTGCTATAGACAGGAGTCGCATGGGATGCGCATCACAAGATAGGAACCATCCCAGGGATCCGTACCACATTAAGGAAGGTAGCTGGTCCCGAAGGAGGGGCCAGCCACATTGTACCACACTGCCCCCTCCCACTGGCACCCATTCCAGGAAGGATCAAACTATTTATTTATTTATTTTTTAAGAAAAGGCAAAAAAGACATACGACGGCCTCCTGAGGCAAGCGGTCATAGGTTGTATGGCCAATCTGCCCCTGTCTGCTGTTTGCTTCTGAGGCAGTGTCAAATCTTGTGTGGCCTGTATTCTGTCCAGTGTCAAATGTCTCTGGTCCTGAGTAAGGTAATGTCCTAAGTATTTAACCTTCATTTGACTTGGCTGCAATTTCTTTTAGAAACCTTGTGACCTGTTTGCGAAAGATGAAATAACAAATGTTCAGTGTCAATTAGAGATGATAACAGATAATCCGAGCATAGCAGTAAATCATCCATATATTGAAATAGAACAGATTCACTAACATGTTGAAGGATTGCAAACAGTCATGTAGTGCTTAGGAACATATAGTAGGTCTATTAACAAACCCTTCCTTAGGGAAGTCTGGTCCATGTATATTGTACCCCTCTAAACGTGAAGGCAAACAGGTATAGGCAGTTAGGGTGTAGAAAAATGTAAAATAAAGGTCATTGAAAGTAAAGTGTGTGAATAAAGGAGGTATTTGCATTAATATGACAGCTGGAGTTGGTACTACAGGAAACTGACTTTCCACCACCTTAGTTATTCCCCTAAGATCCTGAACTAATCGGTAACCCCTTCCCTTGCTCTTCTTAACGGAAAAGATGGGACTATTGGCTGTGCTGGAGGTTCAAATTAAAATACCCTTCTCAGCCTTTCAATTATCAGAAAATCTTCTAGTTCAACATCTGCTTTTAATGAGTACTGTGGAAACTTTCACGCCTGTCTACCTGATCTTAGATATATATATATATATGCACATACATATATATTTATAAACCTACTTCTACTGACCGATGCACCTTGGAGTACCTCCTTTACCATACCTTCACTCCTTAGAGGAACAGGGGTCTCCTCTTACATCTCCATTTGGCAGCACTCACTTTTAATTTTTTACCCTTTAGGAAGCGCTGATAAGCTACAAAACCCTTTCTCCAGTCTGGTATATTGGTCAATATACACTCTACAATGGGTAAATATAACCTTACAGCTGAATGAAGGACTATTAACCTTTGTGGGACTGCAAGTATATCCTGCACTTACTGGGCTCAGTTTCAGGATTTATTAAGAAACACGCCATCAGATGTACAGTAAATAATGCATCCTATTTTACACAATAATCTCGGTCACACAATAGCATTCCCATTTAATAAACAGACATACCCCCCTCACCAACCCCGACATTAAATTGATAATATTCACATTTAATAAACTTACCAATTTCACCCCTCACCAACCCCAGCATTAATAGCATTCCCACTTAATACATATGCCTATTTCCCCCACTACTGCATAATCAAATTAATGGCTTACAAATTTCCACCACATTTAATAGAGATTATTATTACTAATAAACACATCACCACCTCTTTGAATATAGTACTTACTTATTTTTTATAATTAATTACTTATTATGTTTTTATTGTATTAATGTAGTATATATTTATGTACCCCAAGATATCCCCCTTTCTCTTGAAACCCTCTCCCCTAGTTTCTATCCAGCCGCCCCCACCCCCCCTTTTGTTACACCCCCCCCCTCACCTCCACCCCCAATTTTTACAGCCCCCTTCCCTCCCAAATTTTTTTAGACCTTCTCGTCTTCTTCTGTCTCTTTCCTGCTTCTTGTCTCCTTGCTGGTTCCTCTATACAGCATCCTGATGGCACATTTACACGTCAGGTACACTGCACGGTGCAGGGAGCCGGATGCCTTTCTTATGTCACTGAAACATTACAGCCCTGCAGTGAGTCTGAAGGGACCATCTGGGGGCTGCATATAGTGTGCGGGCGTTGTGTCCCCTCATCCTTTCGCCATGGGCGGTCGCTCTGCACTTTTGACCCTACTAGCGATGTTCATATATAAATCAAAGTTCCGAGGATCAGCATATCTAAGGTAATCCATTTAATATGAACAAAGCAATGATAGGACAGTCACAATAAACATCTAATCTCCAGTCGGTACAACGCTGGAACAACTGTGATGTAAAGGAGCAACAGATTACAAATATATTGAACACATTCTCAAGCAATGTATATATATATATATATATATATATATATATATATATAAAAATATATACACACACACACACATATCAAAATCCTCAGCCAGTGTACAGTGTCGGGAAAACAAAGTGATAAGCAGACACACATCACTAAAGTAATAACAGGTTCAGGAGTCAGTAATACAGTTGCTATATCTGTAGCATCATCTACAGGTTCCAGAGCAATAAGCAAGATAACACCAGGGCCCTCTTAACAACATTTTGGGCCCCCGGGCAAAGAAGTGATTCAGGCCCCTATATATATATATATATATATATATATATATATATATATATATATATAAAAGAAAATGATTATATATATGGACCCTGCTGCCAAGGGGGACCGTCGGAGGCTTGCGTATTGTCTTCTTTCTTTTTTTTCAGGTTTTTTCTTTTGTTTGCTGCCTCCGACGAGCCCCCCTGGGCTGCAGGGCCCCCGGGCACCTGCCCATTGTGCCCAATGGGAAAGATGGCCCTGGATAACACCAACAATTCACTGATGAAAATAGTCACGACTGAAGGCTTAAGCAGTGTTTACCATAGACAAGTGAAAGTCAACACGAATAGCCACCTCAGTATGGCAGGCGATAATCAAACAAAAGTCGAACGGAGGTTGGGTCAGATGCATAAAGGAACAGAAACAACTATGCTGGATACTAGTCAGATATACTTAATATGACGGCTTTGCACTGACCGGATCTTATCCGCGGCACCCACATGACGTCAATGCTCATCGAGATACTTTAATATGATAACATTAAACTTCATCTATGTCTCCTTTGCCTCAGTTCAGCTGCCAATCTAACAAATATCTTTGAATGGTGACTTTTAGCATACTTCTCATAAAGTGCCCTCTTTAATATATATTTGACTCTGGCTTCCTGAACCCAAGACAGAGTCACACTGTCACGGTCTAAGCAGAGATATAGGATCCCTGGATTTGCCTAACTTGGCTCTACTCTATCCAGAGGCGCGGCGTCTAATGTGACAGGTTGTCTTCACCCGGAGCCCCTGCAAGGAGGTATGGGCTTTGCAGCCTCTGCCCCACAGGTCAGGGCCCTCTGAGAGAGTGTTAGGCGAGACCTGTATGGAAAGTAGAGAAACAGGTGAAACCCTGCAGAGAGGTACAGCAGAGCAACAGGGTGGACTTGAGCAGTGGATAACCGTGGACGAGAGGCGCCGAACAGCAAACAAGGAATCCCTGGGACAGCGCGCTGAACACAAGGAGATGATAGTTGTGGATGAGCGGCACAGAACATCAACTGAGGAGACACTGGAACATTGAGCGGAATGTGTAGTTGCAGAGGTGACACTGAACAGCAACAGAGGATACACTGGATTAGCGAGCTGAAGGTGTTAATGAATATTATAGACTATAAAAGAGCTTCACTCCCAATAGCTGCACAGATAATAGCCAAAATATCAACTGTACACAGGTTGAAAAATATGTAGAAATAAGAAAAAAAATAGGAAATGAATCTAGTGCCACTAGTTCCTCAAATATAAGAGAGTAACAAAATATATAGTACTTAACTTCCACTTTATACGATGAAAATTCTCCACAATTCATCCAGTGAATTTATGAAAAAGAAATAACAAAAAACAAATAATAATGCAGATCCGCTTAATCAAAAGGACCATACAATGTATCACAAGAGTTCCATAGAGTGAAAGTTTATAAACTCAACGTTTATTCCGTAGATGAAATCACTGCTGACTTCCCTTCTTAAAAGGTGCTCGTATTTAGGCGTGAGCTCAGGTGTCTCAAATAATCATCAAATTGCATGTCTTTTCCCCATAGGAAATGCACTTACATCAGCCAATCTTGAAAACCACTTGTAAAGAATGCAGGGGCGCACGGAGGATTGTCGGGGGGGGATTTGTCCCCGCCGACCCAAAAAAAAAAAAACACGAGCTGCTGTATAGGACAGTGGCCACTTTGTTAGCGCAGGGGAAGGGGGGGGGGTTCCTAGAGACTCAGAAACCCCCCCTGCGTGCGCCACTGGAATGCTTTACCGATTATGAGCCTTCAATAATTCATCCGTGGGAGAGAAATAAATCTCCACATAATAACATAAAAAGATATCAAAGGAGAGAATCTAGTGCAATAAATTTTTAAACAAAACAGCATTTATTCGATTCTTTAAAACAGCAACATAAAAGACAAGGGGGTTCTAAATACCCGTATCGAAGTATGGAAATATGCTGTGGGCAGCACAGTGGCCTAGTGGTTAGTACTTCTGCCTCACAGCACTGGGGTCATGAGTTCGATTCCCAACCATGACCTTATCTGTGTGGAGTTTGTATGTTCTCCCTGTGTTTGCGTGGGTTTCCTCCGGGTGCTCCGGTTTCCTCCCACACTCCAAAAACATACTGCTAGGTTAATTGGCTGCTATAAAAAAACTGATCCTAGTCTCTGTCTGTCTATCTCCCTCTTTGTCTGTCTGTGTGAGTGTGTGTCTATATTAGGGAATTTAGACTGTAAGCTCCAATGGGGCAGGGACTGATGTGAATGAGTTCTCTGTACAGCGCTGCGGAATTAGTGGTGCTATATAAATAAATGATGATGATAATGATGATCCCCGAGTCTATTTCTGTCCTAAAATCATACTTGTACCCAACAAAACACATACTCAGCCTGTTTTCTGTATGTGAATGATGCTTGGGGCATACAGATTTGAATTTAAATTTGTTTCCTATCATTTTGGTGATTTCCAACTCCCAATAATGCTTGTGCCCCAACCATCCAACTTTCCCATCACAAAATTGTTTCAGATACATATAAGAAATAAAATCTAAAAATAAATGTTGCTTGAGCTGATGGGAACGTAATGGAGAGTATGCTTCCCCTCCAATCTTGTCACCCTAGGCCTAAGACTATAGAGCCTTTGTGCACACAGAGAGTCTCAAGCAGGGCCAAGGACCTGGTTATGTCAGACTTAGGGATGGAGTTGATATATTGTTTTACCTGTAGATAGACAAAGGCACTGACTGATGTAAAGTCAATTTTTTCTTGCAGAATAGGCAAGCAGCCTAAACTATTAACCAATCACAGGCTTCCTTTCGTCACTATAGCAGCAGCCATGGTCTGTTCACTAGAGGTAGCTCAAGTAAGCCAGAAGAGGTAAAAAATTGTCTGCAGACCCACTGCTGTAGCACAGGTGATGCAAAACCCATATCATCTGTAGAGCATTCCCTACCACCATGGTAGTTTCTCCCCTGGATAAAGATACAGAAAAAATCTGGCTTCTTTCTTACAAAATACTAAATTATTATGGAATGTTCTTATCAAATTCTGGTGTCAGCTACCCAAGTCAAGTATAACATGCTTAGCTTACTGTTAAAGTTATGTGTGTGCCCATTAGTCTAATGTCTTGCATTTTCAAATTATTATTTAAGTACTGCAAATCTTGCAAGTAAGGCTTAAGAAGTATATGTAAGAAAGATCTATGTTGAACATTTGTCTTTAATAAAGGCTAGAGGTGACAGAAAGTATTTTAAATGGACTATGAATGGTATATATTTAGCAAAACCCATTCACGCAAAAACGATCTTAGGTGAAAATCGGGTTATAGGACTTTTTTTTTTTCTTTTGCTTAAAATGAGATGGAAAGATTTAAAGACCATTATTACAGAGGATTTGTTAAAAATTAGCTTTCCAATTCAAAGTTGAATATAGAGGAATTGTCTCTATTTGGCTTTCACCTTACCTTAACACCTGTAGCAATAAAATATAATAAAAAACTGAATTTAAACCTGAAATGACATATATATCTTATTTTAATCAAAGGACATGCCACCGCCAATGTTCCGTTGACCGTTAGTGACTAATCTGGGCAAGAGGTTAAGGGTTTGTTAAAGAAAGTCTGTTTTAAGCGCTACATATAGTGAAACACTCCTTTCTTAAGTAAAGGTCACAACATATGACTTTCAATCCGTCTCATATAAATTAGGTGCCTTTGGTATAGGGTGGTTGTAAGCTAACCATTGATCTTTCTAGGAACCACTGACAGTGGCTGTATTTTTTTAATATGTCAAGATAGCAAGCATATTGGAACCTATATTAATAAGCTGGTTACCTTATTGAAGTAAGAGTTATAATATTACATAGAAATAATCTGCTTTATTTTTTTGATGTGTCAGCCAAAGGTCTGTATATTATTACTCCTTTGGTACTTTAGTACTTGAATTAGAAGTCTTTTTAGGAACCACTTATTCTTTAGAAATAGAAAGAAGAACTGCTGCACTGTCCTTATGTATGTTACAGAGGTTTTAATGGTCTCAGAGTGCTGCTTTTTTGGGGGGTAACTCTGTAAAGGGGAATTCAATATCCTTGTGTATTACAATACAGATAAGTCATGCATACAGTTCAAATGTTACAAGAAAAATATGTATATGTAGTCAAAATTCATGCATGTACAAAACAATAATTAAAACACTTGATTGTACTGCAATAAATGATATAAATATACTATGTCTCATAATAAATACTATTGCCAACAGTCACCTTTGTCTGGATGTATAGTCTCTAACATGACTTGCCAAAAGTTGCACACAGAACTTTCCCTGAAGAAGCCCAACTAACAGGGAGTGAAATGCGTTGGGCCATTGCTTTAGTTCATAAGGACATATCCACAACTACAGTAACTGGTATTAGCAACACTGCTAATATTGCATCTTCACTTCACAGATCTAGCATCCTGGGACACTATACTACCAATGTGCATTTCGCTCAACGCTTTCTCAAGGTATCAACCAGTCTCCTGTTGTCAGAAAGTATTTAAATCCACGGTGGAAGATGATTGGCTCTCTGAACTATAATTTTAGATATTTCGCTCAAAAATGACTAATTACTAAATTTAATGAATTAAATAAAAGGGGTGTGGTTATATATGTACAAACTCTACAAACATTCCAAAGCACCACTTTGTTTCCATTTACATCCTATAGGTGTTATGCTCTAAGCTGGGGAGGACATCTCACTCTTTACTATTCGTATAAAAGTGGTGACAGGGGGAAAGTCCTCCTCTTGACATATGAGAACCCTCTGAAGAATTCCTGGTTGTCTGCTCTTATTGGTCTTCTCAGAGCCTCTGCTGTTGTCCTCTTCTCAAGATTAAACTTTTGGGAGGTCTGTGCTATGGTTGGCTACAGGAAGAATAAGCAGATGTTGACTTCAGTGAAGATCCTTAATTTCAACTTCATGAAAGCTAAAGAGAATTCTGAAAAGGTGTTTGGCAACACATATATATTATATATATATGTAAGGGATTGTCTATTCACTGGCTGTTGAGATAACCCTTTGAACTTTGGAAAGAATTTTGGTTTAACAGACCACACAGAGCTTACAAATAATTCCTGAACCACCTGTATATCAATCTTATGCTATAATCTTATTTATTACAAAAGGTGCTTCCAGGAAGACAAAAGGATATTTCTAAATAAAGAGAAGAGAAAGATTCTCTCATGAAGGATGCACTCAAAGGTTCACTAATATCATTAAAAATATATTTTATTTAATTCATTAAAATGAGTAATTTCTGAACGACATCTAAAATTATAGTTCAGAGTGAGGTGAAAAATAAAGTTAGTGATGTTAAAAGAAAAAGTGGTGTTTACACTCTTCAGCAATTATAAATTAGTGTGTCTATGTCATTCCATTTCTTGAAATAAAATGTTTATTTTATTTCCATCAGGAGCATTGTGTTATTTCTTGACTGTTAATTGTCATTATTACATGACTCCAAAAGAAGACTTATTTATTATTAATTAATATTGGTCTGTTATATATTATCATATTACAAAGAAAGCTTTCATTATGAGCCACTTATTTTTCACAGGCAGTATATTTATGCCATCAGAAGATCATTTATGATAATAGTCCAATACTGTCAGTCAGTCCTTCAATTAATTCATGAGGGACTTTATTCTATTCTTTTTGGATATATTTATTAATGATCTCGATAGCACAGATCATTATTAGTCTTTATGAGGATTATATCCCGATCACCAGTACCCGCTAGCTCAATGACATGACCTAAATACGAATACAGGTTTGTTGTATAGTTATCATATTGCATGTTGTGCTGATGTGTAAGCCACAATATAGCATCCTGGGACGCTATACTACCAACGCGCGTTTCGCTCAACGCTTTCTCAAGTTATCAACCAGTCTCCTGTTGTCAGAAAGTATTTAAATCCACGGTGGAAGATGATTGGCTCTCTGAAATTACTAAATTTAATGAATGAAATAAAAAATATTTTTAATATTAGTGAACCCTTGAGTGCATCCTTCGTGAGAGAATCTTTCTCTTCTCTTTACTTAGAACCCTTTGAACTTTCCCTTTAGTTCATAGAGTAAATCTTACATGTATAGAGTAACTGTAGCATAAGGAAGAACCTCTAGGGTGTAGATTATACAAATAATCTTATATTAATGTAAGTATATATGTATATGTGTATATATATATATATATATATATATATATATATATATATATATCTATAATATAAATGTCTAGTGGCGTGTGTTAGTCTGTCTGTGTGTGTGTGTGTGGAAAAAATAAAACCAAGCTGCAGCGCCACCTGCTGGGCGGAGTTATACACTGACCTACTAAATTCTTAGTGTGTGTGGGAAAAAAAATTCAGAAAGGGCTGAAATTTGGTATACTAAGATGTTTTTAATTTGTTAATTTAATTTGTTAATTGTTAAAAGTGTTTATAAAGATTTTAAAAAAATATATATATATTTCTTGAAGGAGAAGTGACAGTTGGGAGTGGTTGGTGGTTGCCGGGGGTGACAGTGGGGAGTGGTTGGTGGTTGCCAGGGGTGAGAGTGGGGAGTGGTTGGTGGTTGCCGGGGGTGACAGTGGGGAGTGGTTGGTGGTTGAGACCTGGGCTATGGCCCAAATGCATGACAAGAACCCTTTTAACACCTTAAGTAGCTTGATTTGACTAGAATGCATGAGTATCATGCACGGGTTAACTTATATATATATATATATATATATATATACATATACACACACTCTTCAATGGAGATATGACACCTCCACGTGGAATCAGGAGTATGATGAGCGCAGTATGTGACAGCAGAAGTATAGGTAGCTCAATAGCTCAGATCAGGGTGTTTCCTCCTTTATCTTTTCCTCCTCTTATCATACAGATATCACCAGGGCACTTCATGGTAAATTAGATAAATTACTGATCGATCTGTATGTCTTTGTGGTTTTCATCATATAATCGGCACTCAGGAATAGGGAAATAGACTGATGTCCGTAAAGGAAAGCCTTTCATACAATACTGCAATTTATCTGTTTTGCAATACACAAGCAGTGATCACTTTTTGCCTAGGAGGTGTTAACCAATCTCTCGTTTCCTTGTCACCACTTATTCTATAAATCTCAGATTATCATTTACCCTCCGTAATACAGAACTAAGGCATCAAATATATTTTCTTCAAGATTAATCCTTCACACACCACCTTACTTAACTATTGCTTTAAATTTAACCACTTGTTCTGATATCATATTGCAAAATTCATGGAGTTGATGTAGAGTGGGAGGAACCAAATTAGGGGCTGTGGGGAAGTATGCATTTCATGATTAGTAAATGACCTTTTGTGAGTACTGAAGACCATCAGACCAAAGTCTCTTGTGTAAGTGAAAATAATTGACATTTTAATTACATAAACAATTACCAGTTTTGGATTTATGAACTATTTTCAATGACCTCATTGGTCAGGATTTCGTTATCTAAGACATAATCTTACTGCTTGTATTGTTTTTATATTTTTTCTAAAAACAAGTTAATTTTTTTTATTTATTTTTTTAACGGTCACCTGCCAATTCTATCTTTGGATGCTATACGTCTAAAGTCATCCCCTCGTTATATTACAGTTCAGTTGGATTACACACATTGTCAATGATTGTGTGTCAAAGGAGATACTTTGGGCTCAGTTAAAAGAGCAAAACGGCCAGGGCACAGCCCAAAATCTTCTTTGTATGCCTTGATTTGAGAAAGTTCCCCTAGATTTCCACCAAAGTGCATAGGTTGGAAGTATTTGAAAAGGAACGGAACGTTGCTCCAGGTGTTGGAAGGAAGTGGTGAGAGTGAGGGTCAGGGGCTGCCTGGCAAATTTTAGCCCAGGTGGCGAGACTCAGCTTAGCAGCATATTAGGAACATTTTAAAGGAAATATAGTCTGGGTCCTTGGGCAGGTAGCCCAAAAACCCAGCCCAAGGTAGCTCACTATGAAACTGGCCCAGTCTCATATGCCCCCCTGCCATTGAGGAGATCAGGTGGGCATATATAGTGTAATGAAATTATTCTCATGAAATAAAGGGGTAAATTTATGGGCAACACCTTCACTTTTGCTTTTTAGAAGGTTTAGTAAATCTACCCAAAAGAGTTGAAAAGGGTGTGCTTGCTGTATGGAGCACTACTTGCCCATTTTGCACCAGCTCTGACCTGGCAGAGTTCGGGTCTCGTCCTGTACTTTCAATGCCTTCCAGGTGCACTATGGAAGAGAAGCACTTGTAGGTGGGCTTATGCCCACCTTAAAAGCTTCAAGCACGAAAATGAGCCACATGAAAGGCAGTCCCAACGTCTCCTCAGGCTCACACTTAAGTTAAGTCATAACTAAGGCTAAACCAAACAGTATCCTAGAAGAAAAAATGTAAACATTAAATCAATAAAGGGGCTGGTCTTAAAGGGTTAGTTGGTTGGACTTTAAAGTCCACTTCACTGTCATGGGCATTTTCAGGTAAGTCCACAAACTGGTAAAGCTAGGCACAGATGTAATGCCCGTAAAGTGGACCTGAACCTGGAAATGTGCTTGAAGGACAAGTATACTTGCAAACATAAAAAAGCGTTGTTAATCTGTATTTTTTGCAGTTCATAAATAACCCTTCCAGTGTCATTTAATCCCCTGAACCTATCAATTCCTAGTGTAAAAATATCACTTAATCAAGATTGAAGAGTGAATGGAGAACTGATGTCAGTATTCAAAATATGGGCAACAGGTAAATCAGTTTTGGTTTGTATATACCATTCTGTGTCAATAAGGAAATGCTCAAACTAATCATACCTTAATGATCCCACCAAAGGTTATACTATTTTGATGCATCATTTGGGCAGTTTGAGCTTTCACCTAACGTTCTTTTATGGACGCTAACATCGGGGCCTGGTTATCCAATATATTGACGCAAGGTTTTTGTGGGTACAACATTTTTAGAAACTGAAATTTTAAAATAGAAAAGAATAGTTGGTCTCCAAAGTAAAAAGAAAACATAAAAGAAAAATGTAGTAAGATTTTAATCTTGATGTATTCCCATGGCAAAGGCTGAAGACAACAAGACATCCTTGGGGAGGTGCTTGAGGATAAGCGAGTAGGAGAGACAAGGATGGCGTCAGGCTCAGGCGTGACCGGTACCTCCACCTTTATATCTTCACCCTTTAGTAGCACTCATTCATGCCTCCATTCTGTTATGCAGTTCTGATTTTAATGAAAACACTGTGAATCTTTTAAAAAGCCAAGTGGAGCTGAGTCACTAGAACATAAACTTTGATGGGGTTGCAGGAAGCTGGATTTTAAAATAATAATGAGTTGTTTTTGCCGACCACGCATTAGCCTGTGGGGGCGTATCAGCTTAGGTCGGCCTAAAACCTTAATCTGTCCTTGACTAACATATATCAACACCCATCTACTGTAGCGTCATGAACACTCATTTTTACTGTAGAACATGCAAAATTGCCAATTTCATAACAACCAACACCAAATGTGAATCGAAGCCCAGAGAAATCTGGATTGTTCAATAAACCTCTATCTACATTGGTGTATAAATATCACCAACCACTGACTAGAAAAATTCACAGTTATTTACACAATCCCTTAACAAGTAGACACGCAGCAAAATAAAATAAAATAAAAATCAACCAAATGGAAAGAAAACTTTAATTTGAAACATTATTAAAACTCTAGAGCTATTTTTTTTTTCATAATAGTAGCCATTAGTTTACGGGATAAGTAATTTTATCCACTGTTACCATCAGTAAGATTAGTTGTTCTTATGTCACGATTGTGTGTATAAAGATTTGTTTTATGTTTGGCAAAACACACACAGAAATGTGCTTTTCTGCCACAGTGCTACTGGAAATCATTGAATGTATAGGATGTATTACTTGAACCCTGCTCCCTATGCTATGTTGTACCACTGTCTGACTCTCTACATACAAAAACAAGTGGTAATCATTAGCTCTGTGGATTACCCCTGATTTTATATTTCCGGAGATGAGGAAACTTAAGACAATTAGTTGTGACTCATTGAGCTTTGTGTCTGTCTTACAGCATTCAGTGGCTCAGTCAGTAAGACCATACCTGGCCTATCCTAACTGGTCCAGTCAGGGCACTAGTTACCATATATGCCCATTCTAGAACAGCATACCCATAGTTTCATGATACTTACATATACATTTTAAGGGGCAGAATTATTTGTAAAAAAAAAATCACTGCGTAGTGTCCTGGAACGGCCATGAGATACTACACAGAGATTTTTATTTAGTGAAATATCCGCTCACTTTTGTTCGCGCCCCATAGAGGCACGAGAAGTGAGCATTACTTTTTTACCGTATAACCGGTTAAAAAAAATTACGGTTAATTGAATCTGCCCCTAATCGTCTTTTTTAACTACTTGGTCCTTATCAACAACCTTATTATCTCATAGAAACTAGTAGAAGATGCTACATTAGGACATGAGGTGCACAATTACTAATTTAACATGGTTTGACTCATGCATTTTAAGTAAAATAGAATAGCAGCTTTTTTACTGGTTCACAGAAACGGAATACATGAATACATGAACATGGGACCAATATTCATTGTTTAGATCAGAGGTGTCCAAACTCATGCCTCAAGGGCTACCACCAGGTTATGTGTTCAGGATTTCTGTCTGTAGAAATTACTGACCCAGTCAAACAGAGTAACTCACCTGTGCTTGACTAAAAAAATCCTGAAAACATGAACTGTTGGTAGTCCTTGAGGACTGAGTTTGGACACCTCTGGTTTAGAGTTAGGTCCACTCTATTAGCAGGAGCGCCTTGACGTGGCAGGTGGCTTATTTGCAGATGTGTGTAACGGAGACTTCTCCATGTTATGAACAAATCGAATACAAGCTTTTTTACTGGTTCAGAGCGGTGTGCTGGGGGATTTTTCTGTGTGTTTCTTTTTCTAAATAAATCCTCCCTTTCTAGCTTCTGTGAACTAAAAAAAAATCAATCGAGCAACTTCTATTTCTGTATTGTTGTTTCAGTATGTTAATGCTTATTCTACCAGGTTCAAACTGGCTAGCCTCAAACATGAATTGCACTTACATTTTGAAGTCGTTTGAAATTTTCTCTACCTGAGAGGATGAAAATCTGAGAGAATTTTACAAGGTGTGCGGAACAAAAACTGTGAGTGTGGTTTTACCCAGCCATTGCAGAGCCCATTCTGGTAACAAATATACAATCCAGAGCCCATTCTGGTGACAAATATACAATACGGAGCACATTCTGTTGAGAAATATACAATACAATGTGCATTCTAGTGACAACTACACAATAAAGAGCGCATTCTAGTGACCAATATACAATATAGAGCCCATTCTAGTGACCAATACACAATATAGAGCCCATTCTAGTGACCAATATACAATAGAGCCCATTGTAGCAACCAGCATACAAAACACAGAGTATTCTGTTGACCAATATACATTACAGAGTTTATTCTACTCACAACTTACAATTCAATGTGCATTGTAGTGATGACTATACAATGCAAACTATCCTGATATCCACTATAAAATGCAGACAACAAATTGCTGTTTTTAGACAAAGCAGAACCCACAACTCTGCAGTCCTCCTTATCTCCAGTATACAATAGAGAGCTCCAAAACTCTGTTGCCTACACATTGCACACCTCAAATCTCTGGCAACAACATTGCTAACCCCACATTTCTTGCCTAGACAATGCAGACTCCCCAATCTCTCAAACACCCTAATATGGGTACTTGCCTATGCATAGTACAGGGGCAAGTACCCAAGAACACAGAACAGACTTTCATGTCCTTGTCTCTCGCTCTTTGCACTATTAGGGAATGTTGAAAGGGTTATCTCAACAGCTAGTGAAGAGACAATCCCTGGCATTCTAATTGCTAAATAGCACTAGCACCAGCCATCACTGTTCACCAATAAGGGATTTCTAATTTCTATTAGATATTACAAATAATAAGCATGTCAGTAGGATGAAGGTACATATTATGTATATTATATATATTATGTTATGCTGCTGTGTACTTCTTCTGTACTGGTACCAATGAATTGGGAATGGAAGAATTTTGACCACCAGTAGAATGGTTTCAAGAAATCCTGGAGATTAGAATGAACATTCTTTAGACAGAGAGGATCTTAGTGACACCAGAAACATATGGGCAGCACAGTGGCCTAGTGGTTAGCACTTCTGCCTCACAGCACTGGGGTCATGAGTTTGTTTCCCGACCATGTCCTTATCTGTGTGGAGTTTGTATGTTCTCCCCGTGTTTGCGTGGGTTTCCTCCGGTTTCCTTCCACACTCCAAAAACATATTAGTAGGTTAATTGGCTGCTATCAAAATGGACCCTAGTCTCTCTCTCTGTATGTCTCTATATTAGGGAATTTAGAATGTAAGCTCCAATGGGGCAGAGACTGACGTGAATGAGTTCTCTGTACAGCGCTGCGAAAATTGCTGGCGCTATATAAATAGCTGATGATGATAGTGGAATTGACAGATCATGAATGTATTTATGACGGGGTATCTGTTTTGTACCAATTTCTTCGTTCAAGGAAGAAATTGGTATAATTAACATGGTCGTAGGAAAGGTCTGGGATGTCTTCAAACCAGGTATTTGTTATTAACAGTATCAAATATTTAGATTATCTTGCATGTATAGTATTAAAAAATAAATAGTTCCAAGTTTAACATATAGAGATCAGAGATAATGTGGCAGAGCCCTCTGGAATCCCTCGGCCCATACTAGTAGTGAAACCGCTTTCCCTTATATTGTACAGTCTTTTTGGAATTTCTGTTTACATTGCTTATTTCAGACACCTGTAATTCCCACCTGCGCTTACCTATTTCAACCTGGTCATTTTGAATGACTCAGTGCTTAGATTCCTTCTTAGTAACTTAATCAACATTAAGCATGATTCCTCTACAAGCTGCTCATTCATTGAATGCTGTAAATGTGCCGAATGACAGCTGACCTCCACAAGCACCTTTTATTCTCTCTGTGGGGTCATTACCGCTATTGTTCACTGTTGTTTCCATCAAGTGGCCTTGTAAAAAGGGATCATTTTTTACACTGAAAGCGATAATTGTTTTTCATCTTGAATGTTCTAAAAGATAAAGACCTTGTAAATGAAGAACACACATTGCCTGTGTCCAAAGTCATCAGCTTAGGTGGGTGTTCAATAAATTTTGGTCCCTAGTTAAAAAAATTAAAGTTATATATAATTATTATTAATAAAAAGTACCGCAATAGAGAGGATATTTCATGTAATTATTTTACAATTTAGCTTTGGGACAATTTTGGTACTTTTTTCCGTTTAGTAATTTAAAGATTTAAATGGTACTAAGGTTCTTCTGTTAAATTAAACAATTCAAATGTGCATTTTAAGTAATGGTCATTTCGTCCTCATTTATGTATACCTCATGGAATAAGAAAACATTGCGGCTGACTTTATTTAAGCTTTTTAATTTTAAGATTTTAAATACATTGGCTTATGTGTTCAGAATTGTATTTAGACTTCATATTATGTATGAGGACTGGAGTTGGGAAACAGTGTTCTAGGCAAACTGGCTCCCAAGACAAAAATTTACAATGGAAGTGGTGAAATTTCAGGGGGTGTGGCTTACTGGGTGGTGCAGCTATACACAGATGCAATAATGACTGTGTAGAAAATGTTTTTCCTAACGTAACGGGGACAGCTGTTGAAATGACATAGGGCGACGCCATTTTGCACTTCAAACTCAAGTGATGATGTACCAATGGCTTTTGTACTGTACCATTATTTCGTAAACCTTTACTTAATCCTAAACACTCTAAATAAAACAAGACAACTGAGCATCATATAAATACAGTTATGTTTTATTTAAATATTCATCTTCACTCAGTCTTAAATTGTACATTCTAGATAAGATAAACGAAAGATCGAACTTGATTATGAAGATTAAGGCGCCAACTGCTAAATTAAAGTTATAACATGATATCTACAATATCTATAATATAAATGTCTAGTGGCGTGTGTTAGTCTGTCTGTGTGTGTGTGTAAAAAATAAAACTAAGCTGCAGCGCCACCTGCTGGGCGGAGTTATACACTGACCTACTAAATTTTTAGTGTGTGTGGAAAAAAAAAATTCAGAAAGGGCTGAAATTTGGTATACTAAGATGTTTTTAATTTGTTACTTTAATTTGTTAATTGTTAAAAGTGTTTATAAAGATTTAAAAAATATATATATATATTTCTTGAAGGAGAAGTGACAGTTGGGAGTGGTTGGTGGTTGCCGGGGGTGACAGTGGGGAGTGGTTGGTGATTGAGGCCTGGGCTATGGCCCAAATGCATGACAAGAACCTTTTTAACACCTTAAGTAGCTTAATTTGACTAGAATGCATAAGTATCATGCACGGGTTAACTATATATATATATATATATATATATATATATATATATATATAATTTTTAGGTGTTGATTTTTATTCTCTTCTGGTACGCAGTGTGAAGGGGTGCCATTTGTGTTAATTTTACAGTATATTGATTATATATATTTATATATATATATCAATTTTGATATAATGTGTGTGCACATTTGTATACTTTTATGATGTTTGGCAGAGGACCAATTTAATCTTGTGGCACCTGTGAATCCACGCTAAAAGTGTACTGGTCACTATATAGATTACCTTTAATAGTACAACATAATTGCAAGAGAGTTATTAACATACAATTCTACATAAAAATGATCTGACAAACTTTCCCCTCAGTTTTGCATTTTAGGTCCAGCCTGATAAATCCAGTGAAGTTCCCATGTGGGTGTTTCATCACTGTCACTGGAATGGGCTCCTTGCCTCGTTTTATCGATTAGATTATTGGGTGCTACATTATATAAAGCATAGGTATGTTAAAATTGTTAATATTTACAATCTGCAAATTAATTCCCTTTTTATGACACATAAGATCAGTTTCCTACTGGCATTGTGTTTGCATAAAAAAAAAACAAAGTATAAAGCGCATATGATAAGGCATATAAACGCTATATGGTTTACATACGGGATACCTGCGGATGATACGCACTGCATACATACTCAAGCATTTGCAAATATGTCCAGAATGCAAGCAGCACAGAGGTTTTACCATTCATTTTAATAGCACATTGACTTCAGTGGGATTTCCAGTGTGTGCAAACTCTGTTGAAATGAATAGAAGAACGTCTGCTAGTAAATAAAAAAATATGGGCAATGTGGCCCCCCTAAAATTTCTGAATCAGCTCCAGCGCTAGACAGTGTGGGCTTAGTTCACATGCAGAATACCTGGGTTTGCTATGTGCTGGACCCGTACTCATACATTAGCAAATACATCCAAAACGCTACTGGACTCTAGTTGGCAGTGTGGCCTCAGAAACCTCCTGAACCAGCTCCACCTGTTGGGTAACCCTGCTGGAGAGGGAAGCAGGACCAGGCTAGACAGTCTGAGCTGAGAAACCCACGGTAGGATCCCCCTATCATAGTGGAACCATACGCAGGCTGGTCAGAGTGAGGCTGGAGTCCTTATGGGGGGTGGAATTGCAAAACAACAGCATCTACCCTTCCCCTCCCGTAGAGACTACCAGCTCCATATAGAAAAGTGCTGGACTCCTCCTGGCATCCTATGGCTGTGGGTATAGGGGTAATGAAGGAAAATTTTCCACCCCAGTGGTCCCAGCATAATGTTAAGGCAAATATAGCATAAAAAAGTAAATAAAAGTAATGAAAAGTAAAGTTTATTTAAATAAAACATTTACCGATCAGCACTTAATTACAAAGAGAAACAAAACAGACTTATTTTTTCTTTCAATGGGAAACTTTACTGTTTATAATGGAATTATTGCATCTTTTATTTGAAAATGAAATGCACTTAATTTGTAATCCAAAAGGGAAATCTAAAACAATCTTCTATTACTCCAAAATAAACAATTTTATTTGATGCCTATGGCCCATTTATTTATATAGCCCATTCATTTCAATGCAGTTTGTACATGTAGCTCTGTTTAAATGAATAGGTCATAGAAATAAATGCACTATAGAAATCAATGGTAAAATAAAGTACAATGCTGGTTAAACGTGTTAACCTCTAGTCGTTTTGTCCACAATACACTACCAAAGAGATCAATGGACTTTTTCTAGTGTGGTGACCTGCTATGAGCACACCGACATGAAACAATCAGTGTGCACGACTCATTGTAAACGCAAGCAGAAGCAAGTATGGTTGCAAACGTGTATGGACCAATAGAATAGGTTTTATTTATTACATGTGTTTGCATGCATTGCACTGCGTTAAACACACAAATTGAAAGCCAGTAGGTAACCACCCTTAAGGAGAACATTGTACAAATAAAAATAACAAAATCCAAAGTATTTAGAGAAGCAAGGAAGCATGTTATTGCTGCAATATTAATTGATTGTAAGCCCAGCAGAAACCTGGAAGTTGAGAGAAAGATCAATATCTGTCCTAGTTACTAATGTCACGGGACAAAGAATGTGACCTCATAGAATCCTTGTGTCACCGCTATAACACATCTGATCATTGCTTGTGATTGGAGATGTTCACAAGAGAACATGCAAACACACGTGGCACAGTATAATACATAGCACTGAATAAAAAGTCACCCAAACACTCTTTTACCATTAACTCCCTCTCCTCCGGGTATTAGAATGCAAAGGATCCAATGCCTCTTATAGCTATTGCCCCTGATGCTGATGGTAGGAGAGTTTTGAAATGCAGTACATGTGACAATTAGGGATTTACTTAGCATAATAATGCAGCTTATGGCAAAACCTGTAACTTGTACTCATTGCTGCAATTTACCATTACTTACCTAGGTGCCCTGGTGAGATATATCCAGAGCTAGTTACTTATTGACTGCTGTGGATGCCGTCTGCTCTGTTCCACTGAACATGCACAGAGGCTTGGTGCATCCAGTCCCAGTATTTAAATGGGAAAAACCATTGACTGCAGTCCTTTCAGCTTCTCTATCAGTTACAGGTGGCGCTAACAGAACAGGTATTGCAGTGATACAAGTACTGCCACGATACTTGTTAAATACTACTGGAGGGATTTTCACCATCAGTAAACCCTATAATGTATAGGGCCAAGCAAAAGAAAAGTCCTATCGCCAGGTGATTTTTGCTCTTTGATAAAGAGAGCACATAGGGTCTTGTTATGTGTGAAGTGCACTGACCAATCAGTGCTCTTGAGCAGCAGGAGAATTAGAGAATGCCAGAAAGTCAGGGGTACTGGCCATCGGAGATATGGCATACAAATACATGGAAGAAGGTAGACTAAAATGTATGTATGTGCCATTAAGAATTATTTTAATTTATATTACAAACTATGGCATAATAGGCAGGGTGAGCATTTGCCCCAGGGGTCAATGAACCCTAATATTCTGAGAGTTCAAAGTGGGGGTAAAGCACCCTCAGTATGATACACCACGGAGATTTAATCAGCACTCATTTATACATGCTGTAGAGAAAAGTCAAAGTAAAACAGAAAATGATCGATTGTAAATATACTTTTAAATCAAAACATCTTACCAGCCCTACCTTACAATGTATGCACTGTTATTTGATTGTCTAATAAATACCAGAACTTAAAGACTGCGGTTCTTGATAATGTAGTTTTCTGTAACTGAAGCACATAATTAAGTTAGAATTATTTATGTTTCCACCCAAAACAGCTGAATATCCTCCATAGAAGAAAATGTTCAAATGACACCTCTATTGTAAGAATAGAGTAAAAAAAACAAACAAACAAAAAAAAACAACCTAAAACTAAACTATAATAGTTTCATTCCTAATACATAGCACGATTCTATTTAGCAGACATCACTATTCTGTGTATAAACATATGTAAATTAAGCAAACTTCCTCAAGTACAGAGATAATTTCCATGGCTGTTACAATGTCAACTTCAGAGGATATTGAACAAGGGACGCTTTGTTTTTTGTTTTGCATTATATATTTATATATAGTTGTGTTCTGAAATCAGTATCAAGATAAAATATAAAGTTAACATCTCTGCAAAAGCTTTGAACAACGGTTAGTTCTCAGTAGTTGTATTTACAGAAGTGGTCTGTCACAAAAACGCTGAGTTATAGACCATGCTAAAAGCTTATTATTGATAACACACCTCTGTAAGATCAGGCAGCACAGCAACAACGTGACAAGGCATTACAGCCGACGGTAAAATGCTACATAGATAGCAGCTGTAGCTCCACAATGTATGGAAATGTATTCCAACAATTAATAAACTAAAATGTAGACTACTGTGTTAAATTGTAACTATGGAAAGCAAGTAACAGTATTCTCCTTTAAAAGTTTAATCCTCTCTAAAAAAACCAAAACTGAGATGTGTCTTTTATCATAAATAATTCCAGTTACCTGTAAGACAGAGGGTTTTTTTTCTTAGGGTTTTGATTCAAACGGCTAACAAGGATTTATAATTTACTGTGTGTTATGCAAGTACCACGGAAACCTAATACACATTACAGATGCAGTGAGCAGAAATTTCTTTGGAATGTTTATAAGATTAAACCATGTCCCCTCCCTCCTTCCTATGCCATTATGTACCACCAAGGAGCTTGTTGACTGATTGGCTCAGTCTAAAAGACCAGGTTACACTGTGCTCGGGACAACTAGAAATCAAATGTTTGCAGACGAGACTTATTTTTGCATTGTCAGTCATAAATGTACCTCACACAACAATTTTGCAAAAGAAACGCAGGACCTATAGGAGAACCTCCTGTAAAAATGGCTGTAGTTTCATGTTAAAGAGGTACATTTGCCGTTAAGAAAAAACAAATAGAAACATTTATCTGGGACTGCATTTTTAAACTTACCATAAAATGTTGATCACAGATCCCCTTTCACAATCAATACATTTGTTTGGGTGACAGTGGTTAGCATAGCTATCTCACAGACCAGAACCATATCTGTGAAATGTGTATGTTCTCCCCTTGTTTGGATGGAATTTCTCCACTTGCTCTGAATTCCTCCCACAGCCTAAGAACATACCGGTAGGCTTACACTCTGTAAAGTGCTGAATATGATGGCGTGATATGAGGTATTCTGCATTACAATTGTAAGATACACAAAATGTTTATAAAGATTTCCATGAATCTGCAATTGTTTTTCAGTCTGACCATACTCATTAAACGTTTGGCTTCAGTGCTTCAGTGTTGCCTGTGATATAGCCTTCACGTTTATGTTTGTGTATATGTATGGATCATGACCTGCAACTCACCTGTTTTCAAAAGAGATGAACCATGAATATGACTAGACCCCGTTTTCCAGGAATGGTAAAATACCAACCCTGTCACTTCTATAAACAGGATAACCGGCAGTTCTCATTTTCCACTTCAAATGAGAACGTCAATGGAATTAAAGAGAACCTCATACAAAAAGCAATTAGTGACATTAGAACCTTTGGGGTATACCTGAATCTTGTTATGGGAACATAGTAAAAAATTATCTTTGATTTTATTTTCTACTTTAGAAGATTAATACTCCCTCCAAATAAACGGGGCACTTTGCAATAACTTTTATTTGTTGTGACATAACGTTAGAAACTGGTAATTGCAACTATACATTTTTAGGCCAAGTATTATATATTTGAATTCATTTAAAAACGTACACATATATTTAACTAAATCAAGCTTTGCCTTTACTCTAACTCCTGCTTCCTTTTTATATACCACGCCAATAGTTCATATGAACATGACCAGTTTTAAATACAATGACTTCTATTTCTTTTAAAGGTTGAGCTCTTCTTGCAGAAGAAACTATAAATCTACTTTAATTGGCATTTAACACAATGGCTATATTCACTTTATATGTATATTCATGTATATCAGATCCAAAGTACAATAGCACTCAACCTATTTTGGCATGTTTCTCCATGTCTAATATATGATGACACACATGTCTCCCAATATGGGCAAAGGGGGAGATTTAAGTTGTGTTCTAAAATAGTAAATCAATTATCTGTCCTTTAGAAGTTAATAAATAAATAAATAAATATATATATATATATATATATATATATATATATATATATATATATATATATATATAGACACACACACACATATATATTATATTTTATATATAATTACATATATATTAATTGCTATTGAAGATGAGTATTTAAAATCCAAAAATTACTCTGGCTGAAAAACTTATATTTTTTACATTTAGAATTTTTATCTCTCCAAAATCATTTTCAATGGCTATATAAAAAAAAAAGGAAGAAATCTTCATGTATTTCTAACAAGGAACTTCCATTACTCAAATGTAATTTTCTTAAAAAAATATGTAATTACTATACTATAGAATTATAAAACCTAATTCCTTGATATATATCTGGTCTGTACCCTGCAGCCCAGATCACAAGATCATCTCTAGCCGGGAGGAATTTCCCCTCTGCCGCCATTTAATGATGGTTAACAAAAATCAATTTTCGATTCGGTGTTATTACATACAGCTGTTTTTGCTGGGGGCACCTTATGATTTTTTTCCCCCCGTATATGGCAGTGAAGCTTTAAAGGGGACATAGTTACCTCTACACCTATTGGGTCATTTTTCCTACTTGAGAATCTACCTACTCTCTCCATAAAGAAAAAAAAACGTCCTTGGCATCGGAGTGCAGATATTACTCGCTCCCATTTGCAGGGACGCACACACACGATTGTTGGCACTCTCCTTATGATTCCCATGAAAGACTCACTTTTCAAAAGACAATGACAGCTGCCCCACACTGCCAGTTACTGTATCATACACATGTCTTAAATTCTGTAATCAGCATCCAGCAGGTGCTGTATCGCATTCAGCACACCACAGCCACTCAATACAGACATCCCCAAACACACAGAGGCTGGTTTTGTCAAATGTTTTATTGAGTGTAGACATCTGGAGTACTGTAAAACATGCATTATCTGTAGATTCAAAAAAAGAACCTGCTACATTGTACTCGCTGTCAGATGTGTCAGGCTTGGCATACATGATGGAGATTAATGAAGTATCATGAGACTAGTGAGAGTCCTGAAAAGCATCTATGATTTCAAGTAGGATCTTAATCATTTGAAAAACACATTTACTCAACTTGTATTTTCACAGTGAGGTGACACATATAATTTCAAAACAAACCAAATTTATTTTCTTGCTGTTGGGGGGACGGACGAGGGGGGGGGGAAGGCAGGGAGAGGGTGTGAAACGATGGTTCCTGGTTTGGTACTTTAATAACAGAATATTCTGTCTAATAAAAAAAAAAAAATTTGACATTAAAAATTATTTCTTTTTTGGCTGTTGAGGTGTATTGAATTTAAAGAAGATAACGTCTCCGTCTTCTACAGTGTAATTCCTCCCTTGCTGTCTGTATTTTCCTGCCGCCTGCAACACAAGAAAAAGATACAAGGTATAATGAATATTTAGCGGACTTAGGACACCTCGTGCTGTGTACATACATCTGTCGGAATGGGAGAATCACCTCTCTGAACATGTCAGATAACATCTACGCTTCTTAATTGATTGCTGAGCCTACAAGTTTGCAGATACACACACATATGTAGAGGTAGCAAGTTTCAGAAGCTTATCATAAATGAAAATAAGACAAAGTTGCAATTGTGAGGGAACACTTTTTTCCTATACATGACAAAACTTCCTGTCTGTAAACCCCATGAAGGCTGCAATATAAAAGATAGGTGTTGGCACTCTAATGTGCCAATGATAGGTGCGTTGATCCCAATAACAAAATTATATAAAAAGAAGAGGCATACCAAAATTAATAAATGTCCAAACAGACAATGCTCAGCAGCTAAATCGTTTGGTAGCTGCAACAATTTCAGGCCTAACAGGGCCTTTTCCAACAGAACGTACATCAAATATGACTAAAACTGGTCAACATGTAGTTTAAATGTTGAGAAGACATTCGCAATTGGTGTCAGCCACCATGGCAATCACATACGTTCTTAGTCATACTTGTCAACTCTCCCGGAATGCCCAGGAGGCTCCCGAATTCCGGGTTGGTCTTCTGGGCTCCCAGAGGAGAGCAGGCAACTCTCCTGCATCCTACCTACTCCCTAGTGAAGTGGGCAGGATGGGAGCCTCAATGACATGTTTCGCTGTGAATCGCGTCATTTTTGGCCCCTGCATCAAAATATCACTTCCGTCGTGAGGGTGGGGCCAAAATTCCACAATTGGACGCATACCGCCCTCCCACCACACCTCTCTTCCGGGACCTCCCGGAGGTCAAAAATTCAAAGCTGGCAAGTATGTTTAATTGTTACACGTTAATCACCACACATTCCAGGGATCAATAGAATCAATGTTAAATGTAGAGATGTTCACTGACCCCCGTGTTTTGATTTTGGCAAAACCGCACTTGCGTGTTTTAGTTCCCTATTTTTTCTCTAAAATCCCTATTTTATTTTTGCTAAAATCACATAATTTGGCTTTTTTTTTTTTGTTCCTACATTATTATTAACCTCAATAACATTAATTTCCAGTCATTTCCAGACATTTTTTGTCAAGTAACACGAACACTGCTACCCCTCCTGTTTCTGTATGAGCAATGTCACTGGAGAATGGAGAGTGACAAGAACACTGCTACCCCTCCTGTTTCTGTATAAGCAATGGCACTGAGCAAAGGCACTGGAGAGTGACAAGAACACTGCTACCCCTCCTGTTTCTGTATAAGCAATGACACTGAGCAATGTCACTGGAGACTGGAGAGTGACAAGAACACTGCTTCTCCTGTTTCTGTGTGAGCAATGGCACTGGATCTCCTGGGGAGGGAGGTACTTATGGAATTCAAAATCTGCGAGATCCGACAACGCAACAATGATGTTTTGCCTCAATTCAGACCCAAGGACGCACAAAAGTACCGAGCCTACTCGGATCCCCTAAGTTCAGGAGGGTTCGGTTTTTAGAAAACTGAGCCCGAACATCTCTAGTTAAATGTCACAATGTACAACCTTAATATTAAGATTAAGAATATTATTCACAACACCATCACTTAAATAATGAAGCAATTCAATCAAGTACATTTACATACCTGTCATCCACACACAGATGTCTGATTATCTGACTGACTCAAATATTTTGTCGTATGTTTTAATTTAAAACATATTTACTGTAACTGGTCATTTATTACATTTTTACAAACCCAAAAGTGACTCCATTGCTCACCTTGGACTTTAGCCATTTCATTACAAGCATGCAGTCACATCAGGTTTACCAACACCAGCACAAAGCTGGATTATTATATTGATTGCAAGAGCCATATAGTCACATTTCTAGTGTTATACACCAGACCCCCCCCCCCCCCAAAAAAAATCTATATTTTTTAAAGCACAAAGAAACGGGAAACACCAGAGAACCAAATGATCCAAAGAAAAATGATTAAGAAGAAGCATTAACATCGCTTACAAAATACCCTCAACTACCTATTCATGTAAATAAATACTATTATTATATTATGTATATACATGTATTATAGTACATTATTGTATATGTAATATTATTATAATATGCCCTGGTTATATGGTCAAAATATTTGAGATTTAGGCAACTTATCTAAACAAGAGCCCTATTGCTGTATAGCGGTTTAAATGAAATATGTAATATTCAGCTCTGCCCAGTCCACCGGTTACCAGGTTTTACAATTTCTCATACAAAAACTGTAATACTCATTATTTCATTATTACTCCTTATTTATATAATGGCAATATATTACGCAGCGCTGTACAGAGACTGTTTACGCATATGAACCTATCACTAGCTGGCCACAACTGGTACTGTAGCGCACACATTTCCTGTATGTGTATCAGCTCATGCCAGTCTCCTCTTTGTCTACCTTGTTTGTACCATCTATGTTTATCTGTTGCAATTTTAAGTGAGTGTTTTCCTGCACTTTATATGTCCTTGTGCTGTGCAACTCACACTTCTTTTCTACCACACTTCTTGTTATTACCTTAACTTGTACTTGTATGCTGACTATCCGGTGCAGCGGAATTTCTGGCGCCTTACAGAACAACGATGATGATGTGTGTATATATATGTGATTTGGCAGTTAGTATATTAGGGTGTTGTAACATGCAATGCTAACTGAAAGCTTACAAGTGGAGTAAAATATTTAGTTATGATTGAGTAATGTTGGAAGTGTGAAGAGGCTTTAACAAAAAGTAGGTAGATTCCTGGTCTAATATGAATACAAACGGGATTCACAGAGATTATTTCTGAAGGTGGTTTATTTCCTAGCTTCAGAAATTCTGCATAGTGGACACTGCAGAAGTTGCGTATAAGTAGCTTTCTATACTAATATACATTAATACGACATTATAGTTGAGTGAAAATGACTTAAAGGTTTTACATAAACTGTAATGCATAGATACACACACACACACTATATAATATATATATATATATACACATATATATACATATACATACATATATATATACATATATATATATATATATATATATACATACACACACATATATATGCATAAATACATATACACACACATATACACACATACATTAGTGCCTAAAGAATTACGAGCCTGCAAAGCAATACAAGCTCTGTATGTACAGTGCCAATATACACTACTTTAAAAAGGTAAAAGCAATCTCGTAGATCATGAAATTTTCCTTTAACATCTAAAATTGGTAACAGGCTGTAATACTAGGTTCCCCTTCTCCTCTGAGTAACAATTATTCAGATATACTGAAAAAATAGTCCAATATTAATAGGAAACCCTCACTATCTTTACTAACATATATCAGATAGATCCGGATAATAACAAATACTGACATGCAAATCAAATTGTGTAAGTCTTATTTTTTTTTTCCTCTCCTTCTTTAGATGAGATTTGGTTTACAATTAATTAAACGTAATAGTGTTCCTTTAAATGCTCAGGAGACCATTTAATCCATTTAATAAAGCGAAACAACTGGTAGAAAAATCAATACCCATTTGTGAATCTTGAGTATGTATTAAACAAGACACGTCTAACCAGTTCATTTGCACTTGAAAGCCGCCATCTGTAGAAGCCAGCTTTGCCTAAGCAGATATGATTGCTAATAATGAAATATCCCTGTAGACTACAAAGCCCACACAGAGCTATTCAGTGTATAGTTCACAGCACTGCCATTAAATTAGTTATGCTGCGCTGGTGTTCCAGGCACAGAAGAATCAAACTTGAAGTGATCGACCTGATAGCACGGAGCAAACGCCCTCGCCGCAACGCTGAGACTACAGCCAATACAAAGCAATGCTATAAGATATATAAAAAACAAACAAGCAGGTTCTTTTTATCCCCGTGTCAAATGTATTTAAAAACACTTCAATTAATCTTGTTTTTTCCCCCAAGCGCTCTGTCATAGATAAGTGACAGTAATGTTTCTTTACATTAAGTGCCACCTACAACTAACAGTGTCACACTCTCCGTAACTAACAATAGTGGAACCAATCAAACTACTTACATGCCGCTGGATAAAAGCCCACGTTACTCACAGACTACTGGAGAAAGCACAGCTTCCTTCTCTCTGTGGATTTTGTATTTAGCAGCCTGTCGGAGGGCTTGTCCTAGGTAGTGGTAGATTTCTTAGTGAGATTTGTGTGCATTAATCTATTTCGTTGCTGAATGCAGTAATGTGGTATGAATTGGAATGTTTCAGCAACATTCTTTACAACAATTCTTCTGGTTTTGAAATCAATTGTTGTGTTGTTTCTCTTGAAATGATGTGAATAATTGAACCGTGCAATGCATTGTGTTATTCAGGTTCTTGTAACTGTAAAACTGGCGGACCATAGAATAAATTGTGTCCCAAAATATTATCCTTCCCCACACTTGGAGGTCGTCAAGCCTAGTGTGGTTCCCACTATCGACCTCCAAGGGTTCCATGGCAATCAGCCTGCGAGCATATAGTGATAAAATATAGGCATCCCTCATCATGTCAATACTGCATTTAATCATTTTGTGTAAGTGTGGAAGAATGAATTGCTTTCACATATTGGGAAACAAAGTTAATAATTTAACCATAGGGTTTGGGAACTTAACAAAATAAAAACAGTGGGCCAATTTCCACCAGCGAAACGTGTGGAATTTCCCAGCCAAATGCAGAATGACGACAATATTCCGCGGAAGAGTTCTGAAAATTTCGCTCCTCTATATTCAAAACCTTAAAGTAGATCCAATCAGCATCTGCCCTCTAGTGTCCAGAAAGAGGAAACCTCTACCAAATTCACAACATTTTACATTTTCATCTTTTGGGCAGGGGGGGAGGGGGCGATTTAATCGCAATAGCTTATAAACCTACAGTATACTTGTTATTAAACTTGAATACATAATAGGAAACACTCATTTGCTTAGGCAGACAAGCATGCACTGCACATTTAAGGCATAGATTACTTTTCCAGTGTCTAGAGTAGGATTTCCCTGTAACATTTCTAAATTAATATTCCTGGTAGATACTGTTAGAAAGGGAATACAGAAGATAAAGGGAAGAACGTGTTCACAAGGTTTAAGCAATCATAGCTGGTGACAAAATTCAACTGCCAAGTGTCTCAATGAGGCGATGGCCAATCAATTTAGCTTTCAAATTTAGTTTTAATCAAAGCTGCACTGAAGACCTACGGGATCAATATATAAAAGAAATGAATAGAAGTGTGACGGATAAAAGTCTTAAACCAGCGGCAGCAGTATCTGCCCCTCATGAAGTTGGAACATTTATGTAGTCCATAAAATCCTGTTTACAATGTCCTAAATTAAATACGAAGTTTGTATAGGAACAAAATACACATCTCACTCCATGGCCACTATCCAAGACTGCCATTAGTCCTGGTAGGTTAAGGTTTGCGGGGGAGAGAATTTAGATTGTTAGCTACACTGGGACCAGGACTGATGGGACGGTATAAATATTTGCCGTTAAGTGCTATGTAATAGGTTGACACTATATTAAGGTTAATATTAATCCTGCCAAGTGTTCACCGTCTGTGTAATCCATAACTGTGCAGCTTTCTGTGGTAGGTGTGTTTACCCATGTGTACATCAGCAGTATCTACCTCTCGGAATGTGTCACTCATTTGTAATATACTGTGATTGCTACTATACTAATGTATACTGTTACTCGTTACAATGTATCTATCACAACCACAGCGCCCATGGGTTCAATTACAACCAGGGCACCATGTGTGTGGAGTTTGTATTTTTTCTCTGTGATTACATCAGTTATATCCGGGTGCTCCAACATTCTAAAAACATACTGCTAGTTTAACTGGATACTAACATCATGGAACCTAGTGAGTGTGTGTGTGTGTGTGTATTAGGGCATTGTAAGCTTCAACGGGGGGAGGGGACTGAATTGAATGATTTAATATTCTCTGCAAAGCGCTCGCTGTGTAATATGGAAGCTCTATACATATAAATAATAACTACAGTCCAGACATATATGTTTCCTAACGTCACCATCAACTGTGAATTGCAGATCCCCTGCTGGGGTACGACGGTCTATACTTGTATCTGCATCCAGCACCTATATGAAGACACTACTCGACACCTACAGTTGTATCCGGCTTTGCCCCACAAATTAATTTAATATTATTCAGATTTCTCCTCTCTGATCTACTTACAATTGCTAATATACATTTATAATACAAAAGTTATATTAATATATGTATAAACTCCTGTTATCTGTATAATTAGTGAGTTCTGATATCGTCACTTCAGTGCTCATTAGGAATATGCATATTATAGGGAATACTGTAAAGTATTACAGATATTAGAAGTCACCTGAGATTTATGTCACTTAGTCTACAGACTCAGCCTTCTTACATGGGTGCAGAACTGCTTGGTGACTATTAATATCCATATACCTTACAGTAGTGAATGCATTATCCTATACATAATGACTCAGGACCGTAACGCTGAAGGGGGGGGGGGCACAGTTTATGAATATTTTAGGTTCACTTGGTTAAAACTGAAGGCTGAGGAGGAGGGGGGGCGACAATTTTGTTTCTCGCCCCAATCGCTGTAATGACTGAACAGAACAATGTGAGACTTATACAATGAAGTCTTTCTATTCAAAAGTTATACAAACCTCATCCATAACCCTCTTCCAAACTTGATCACAACTTCCCAATAACACCTTTTACTTAAGTAAAAATAACTTCTATGAAGAAGGCTGTACCTCAGCCATTAATACATTATCCTGGTGACTGAAGCCTCTAGCTGTAACTCTGCAGTAGGTGGAAATATAGGATAAATCTGGACAACCTCACTACAGCGGTCTTTTATGGTAGGCACACGCAGGCATTCTTCAAGCACCCGTGTTGTGTGAGCTGTATTCATAGCGTGGCGATTAAAGTAACCGTGAGCATGAGCCCTTATACATTACACCATGAAAATATTAAAACGTTGTGCATACATGAGCATGTTTACACATGTGTGAAGACTGATGTCATTTCTCAACCATGATTAATAGCAACTGGACACATGGAGGCCAGGATAGTGATATAGTATAATAAACACAAAATGTATAAGTGTAAAAAACACATCGCACACGCTATTATATACATATATAATATATATATATAATATATATATATATATATATATATATATATATATATATATATATATATATATATATATATATATATATGCAAAATGATCACTGAAAAGAAAGAAGTCCACTTGTCTTGACACACATACTAATTGTGTTTGTGTATATGTGTATATATATGTGTGTATATGTGTGTATATATATATATATATATATATATATATATATATATATATATATATATATATATATATTTACCAAGGGGGTAGTGTATGGCATTTCATTTGACATCAGCACACGACTAAGCAGAATTTGGAGTAAAGTGAAATTCTGCAGGTATTAAAGACAGCTACCACCTTGTCAACCTGTGTTAGGAATCTGTAAAAAGTCAATTTTACTACAGCTCCTGTGAGAGGACTGAAAGCAGAGATTTGAGGTGACAGCCTGGTTTCCTTGTCTCCAGAACAGGCCCCTCCGTGGGGAGGAGTTGTCCTCTAACATGAAGCACCGAGGACTCACCTTGACAGCTGTTTCCGAGCCTTCCTCTTTGAAATCCTCAAATTTCATTACCTCCGCCATAATGAAACCCTTCTCAAAATCCGTGTGAATCTTCCCTGCAGCTTGAGGAGCCTTTGTCCCTTTCTGTCAAAAGGAAGAGCAGAAAAAAAAGGAATTGTTCAGGAAGATGGATTGCAGAAGGGGCGGATGTGTCAGCTGATGTACATATGGACCTGGCTGGAACTATTGCACATCTATTTCAAATCTTCAGTTAAAGCCAATACTGGGCGCTGGTTGAGAAAATGGTCTTTATTCCAGGCAAATAAACTGCGATTTGTATTTCTGTATATAACAGCTTTCACATAATGTACTGATTTTACACAACGCAGACACATTTTGCGAGGATTTCCTCTTTGACCTCTAATTCATTACACATTAAAGCAAACATGACATTTTCTTTTTAAATATTCAATATCAATATATTTTTACTTCTTTAAAGCAATGACAAATGAACATATTGCTCACAGATTAAAAGAAAGTACATATGTTATCAGCTGCCTTTAATGGTCTCTGCTAATAATAAAGATTCAAGTTGGATTCGCAAGAAAAATTACAATACAAAGTTTGTGACACTTTAACAATATTTACATATAATGCAATTTTTATTCGTAGAACTGACTGTTTAATCGCTGTTCTTTAATCGCTGTTCTCCACTGCTTAACACTGTTACACAAATATTATATCTAGCTCAATATATATATATATATATATATATATATATATATCTCTATATCTCTATCTCTATATATATCTATATCTATATATATTTTTTTTAAATGAAACAGAGATGTACAAACACATTCAAAGTATGGTGACTTTGATACTATGATGTATGCTGAATAATTATAACCCAATTTAAATGTATAATAATTTATTATTTTTTTTTTATGTAGAACACAATGAATAGAAGAGATATCATTCCTATTTATACCAAAAGTGAATTTGGCGGTAACAGAGCTGTTTGGAAGGACATTCTAGAACACACAAGTTCCAGCATACCACCCACATCTGAGAAATCAGAGTGACCTGAGGCTGCTTAATAATGCGTGTGAAACTACTCAGGATCCTGACATGGTAAAGCACAGTTTTTACAATACAAGATGTATTGGAGTAATATGGATATTCACTGATGCTTACCTTACTAAATATCTCTGCACATTAGCGCCAGGCTAGCTGCAATCAGTCTTGTTCGGGGGGGGAAAAAACAGCCTTCATTTTTCCTAGCTAAGGCTTAGCTATAACCCCCAGTAAACCAGCGTGGACCCCCGACCTCCTATTCACAGCGCTAAACCTGCCCTTATATTAACTGTACACAATCAGAAAATATTACAAAAAGATTATATAATATACATACACACACACACAGTATAATCTGAATTCTCACATTTTAATATACGTCTAATTTTATTAAACATTATTGTGTGTGTGTATATAAAATCATTTTGGCGATTTAATGTTAGCTAAATAGTATTATACTATATTCAGACTTATGTTTACCCCAAGCCTATTAATATTTCTCTAACATAATACTTTACTTGTTATCTGCTGGAAGTACGTTTCAAGCATCCACTACTATTTTAGTAACACAATATTTCCTAATATAAGAACTGAAAGTGATTTAAACTTAGAAAACAACTGCTTGACTTGTGGACAGGGACCTAAATGTCTCAGTGGTCGTAAACATTGATCGCTTGTCAACATAAATTGACACAATTTCAGTACTCAATGTGATTAATTGTATATAATATATGCAGACAGATAAAGCAGTCAGTATAAAATATATATATATATATATATATATATATATATATATATATATATATATATATATATATATATATATATATATATATAACATTTTACCCAGTCACTGCTTAGACATGCCGTGTACATTTGGAAGGCACGAGTCCCTGTTGCAAGGGATTTAATTCTCTGTAGGTTCTCACTAGAAATTGTACTTCTTTGATCGAAATCAAAAGAATGCTGAAGTCTTTGTACGTTCTTGTAATAATTACATATTTTGTAATACATAATTTGCAGCTACGTACGCTTCAATGTATGTGGGAATAATAGGAGCCATCACACAGGGTATTTCCATTTAAAAGCAAAACTGTTTCACTCCTCATTGTCCTGTGGGAGCAAATTAGTCAGTCGCCATGGGCACAATCAGCGAATATCAATATTTTAAACCCATATCATCGCAGTTTTTATTAGTGTCAGGATGGAATGTATAGCATTACCAGAACAAAGTCTACCTCTTAAATTATAAACCACTTAAAGAGATGAATTATTACACACTGGCTTTACGTTTTGGGAGCCAGCTGTGTATCTGCAAGGAGTGTAATGATGTTATATTGCTTTCGCAGTTGAAAATGCAACCCAGGGAAGAAGGGGAAACCGGAGGAAGGGAACACCTACAAACCACAAATAAAGTTAGTGAATACAGAATGAAGAGCAGCATCAATTTAACTGGAGAAGAACCTCGGTCACACAGATTAACCAAGTACAATGCTGGGGTTTCTTATCTCAGCCCGCAGGAAGGAGGGGGGGGGGGTAGCCAGATCCTACAGGATGAAGAAATGCCGACTATGTAACAGGCAGAATCAATTGTTACCTGCCTCAATCAATGCCGCTCCACTTTCACCGTTCAGCAGCTCTCAAATAATTAAAGTTATCCTGGACACACAAAAAAAGGGCTCTTGTGTAATGACTAGCTAACCTCCGCCATGACAGACTACAAAGTGCCTGATATCAATCTGAATTCACTAGTGGGGAACTGGAGGGTGAAGGAAGCCTTACCTTGATGGTCCAGGCGCGCACTTCATCGGGGCCTGCGGTGAAGAAGTATTCCAGCTGGAGTGCTGCGTATCCAGTTTTAATAATCTTGGACAAAGCACTGAAACAAGAAAGCAAGTGATCGGTTATCAGCACGAGAGGGACGGGCTGCATCATCACTTCTCAATAACTGGATCTCACGCGCGCGCTCAAGAACAATCTGTTAAAAGTTTCCGCTGACAAAGTAGCTGATTAGAGTTCGTTTAACCCCGTACATGCCAAGGACAGATAAAGTAGCACAAAACACATCATAAACCCTCAACTGTATCGGTGTTATTTGCCCATTTCACTTATTTATTTATTTTCTTTTTACACATTAGTATAGAACCAGCTACTTTCAAAAAATTATTTATGGTAAAAGAAAAAAAACAAACATACAAAAAAACAAAAAACACAATGGCTTTTATTTTTGTGAACAAACTCCTTGCTCTACTAACACATGAGGAAAGAATTTCGGGTTGATTGTCGCCCTCTAAAAGCACCCCCACGTTTACCCCCCCCCCCCACCCCCCCATTCTATGCTATAATTAAAAACACTGCACTCCGATGACAGATGACAGTTAAAAACTTAATTTAAAATAAATCTTTTCAACTCTGTCTCATGATAAAGAAAGGAGAAGATTCCCTCTTTATAATGGTAATTACTCTGTCATTTATTATTCTATCAGTGCAAGCAATTAAATTACAGCAAGGAAATAGTTGATAATAAAGTGTAGGGAAAATGAATGCTAATTAACCTTTGTGTCACTTTCTCTTCCAGATACTTCTGCTTCTCCTCATCACTCATGTCTTGCAGACTCAGTTCCAAGGCCCCACTAAAAGGAATGACCAAGGCCCCGGGGTCATGCTTGTCCACCCACTCCTTAATTTTTATCAACCTGTAGACAAAGGAGGGCACAACATTATCTTGTAGAGCATGCATGACAGTGCCACATTCATTATTATCAAGTAGCGCATACATATTCATAAAAATCACACAGCTTCATGATGCCACCTTCTTGTGTATTGCTTTCCAAGGTCAAGGCACTAGCGGACTGTGATTGCTTCAGGTGTACTCCATTAATATTTCACTCTTATCTGCATTTACTTTGGACACTTTTTTTTTCTTTCATTTTTAAATTAAATCTCATCGTGAAGGAATATTAAAATGTGTAATATAGTTTTATAAACGAGAGAACAGTACAAAAATTGTGTTCAAGACACCTAAATATACCAATAAACTTATATAGGATACTCATCCTACAGAAATGACAAGTTGGCCTTCTTTTAAATGGTGAGGACCAAAAGAATTACTATGTTGTTTGGGCTGTCTGTTGAAGTGTACCTCTGCCCTACACACAGAGCAGGTAGCCATTTTTGTGCGCTGAACCAATATTGAAAATGGAGTTCATCCGTTCACTAGGAAGGTCGCATCATTACTAGAACCTGGGAAAGTGCAATCATGAGGTTACTTTCTGAAAAGTATTCTGGCTTCCAGAGGATGCCCACAAATGGCATGTCATTGGTTCCCAGTACTGCATTCTCATTACGATTGGTTCACTCCTCAAAATGGCTGCCTCCATTGAATAACAGCAAAGGGTTCGATTTAATACTGATAAACCCTTAATCCAAAACATCACCAAAGTAAAAGTTTTTATAAAGGATGCTTGAGGATATTGCTTTGTAGACAAATAAATGAATCGGATACTTCTAATAAAAAAGAAACACTTTGTATTAGAAACAGTTGCACATTCAACTGTAATGCCCATGTACTATCTGACTGCATAATATTATTCAGGCTTAGGCCATCCAATTGCTGCAGAGGAACTACCACTGTGCCCTTTAGAGGCACCAATCAGTGGCAGGATCGATAAAGGAACATTAATGCATCTTATTCCAGTCTCGCATAGCTATTTACGCCAGTTATGGGATAATACAGTAATGTATGGGGCCAACTTATTCATCAGCTACATATTTATAGAAAGGATTATTGAACAGGATTCTATGAACAATGCACATTATCCTGCAGATATTCTTTCTTTGTGTGTCATGTCAATATAAGCTTAATAAAATAAGACCATTGTACTGGCTGATTTTATAAATGAATTGTGTCAGAACTAAACAAACATGACGATTATGGTAGAATTAATAGTTTTCTTAGGTCACTGTTTCTGTGTTTAATGAAAGGACAATAAAAGGATCTTGTTTTATATAATGAAGTAATAAAGGTCGCCCCATACACGATACAACCACCGCCCCCTGGAGATATCAGTTTGCACTACCATTAAAAGGTACCGTAATAATAAAAAATCAACTAGATTTATTAAACCCCAATATATGTGTACAACTGTACAGAGAACTAGATGAAAAAACACAAATGTGTTTATAAAGGTATACATGTCCAGGTTTTTATATTACATGGCTATTTAATGCACACTAAATCACCACACTATTTTTACTATATTAGTATAGTATTGTAGAGACAGTTATGGCTATTTTCAAATATGGCTTTGTAATTGCTGAAAATGAGTGTGAGACAGACTGTAAAATACTGGGATTAGCGATATCTTTGCTATAACCCACAGGACAACACTTGCAGTGATACCGTGTCTGCATTATTCACCCAATAGGGGAAAAGTACCAGGAAGTATCGCAGTGTAAACATTTAATTAAGACAAATTTTGATCATGAAAAGTCATTTGTAGGAGCTGAACCTGTTTGATCACTTTTAGAAACACAGAACACACATACATAATGTATTGCACAATGCCAGTTTCTCAAATGAAAAGTTGCCTCAATCATGGTTTCAATAATAAGATTTATCTATTCTTAAATGCACCTAAGATACATATCAATACAGCGCGTCAGTGATCCTTGCCAACGGACGTATCTGAATATAATATGTACAAATGGCACTTTCTGAGATTAGAATGCACTGATAATATATTGCAGTGGCCATTCCAGTAAGTGTTACATAGATCATTACCAGTATTTCTAGAACTGTTCTGGAATAGCAGAAACACCGCAGTAGCGGAGCCCAGGTACGTCTCCTTACAGAGGGGGCACTATCTTAATTATCTCTCAATGGAAGGTGGTGTGTGAATGGAGGGGTTAAAGTTAATATTAAAGAAATGCAAATAAAAAACTGTATTATTAAAACATATATATATATATATATATATGTATATATATATATATATATATATATATATATATATATATATATATATATATATATGTGAGTCTGCAGGTGTGTGCATCTGATGAGGTGTCACTGTATGTGTTTAAATGTGTATATCTCTTTCTACAGTCAGAGTCACACTTTACTATGTAGACCTGTGTTTTTTTCTCTCTCTCTGATTACAATGTGTATTAGAAGAATGAATACTGTACCCCTTTAGTCATTACGAGTATAGAATTCACCGATAACGAATAAGACTCCCCCCATGCTAACTAGTTACCTGACCCTGTCTCATGTTCATTTCCACCTTTCAATTACAACTATTATGTCACTGATTTTATGAGATTTATTTTAATGGATATGTAATAAAATGTTTTTTAAAGCAAAAAAAGTCAAAATTTTCTAATTACGACTACTGAGCCTGAGACAGTACAATAATAAACTCTGTTCTTCACCTTTATATTTAGTCTCGTTTAGTAGTAGCACCTCCATGTTTTATACAAGTAACTTGCTGTGATTATATTATAGGGAGTCACAGTCATAGATAGTTATTGGTGCGACAATTATTTTTGCAATTCCGACTATAGAACTCACCTCAGAGTTCCATGTGCTGTATAAAGGCCGCACCTCTAACTTTTAATATCCTTAGAATTTTTAGTAGGTGGTACATTACCCCGTATATACTACACATAATTAATATACACATCTGTATGGGGCACACAAAAATATAATTTATAATAGATACACATATAATACATATATTACACAAGCATATTACTGTATATTATATATTTCTTAATTGAAAAAGAAATGAGGATAAACCACTAAATATAACATTTTGAGCAACACAATAAATGGCATTTCATCCCAATCTCAGCTTCTGGAGGTTAATGAAATAATACATAACTTGGGCTTAGCAAAAGCTCACATTTCTGCTAAAGAAAACAGAAATTTGCATACATTATCTCAAATGGAATCTGGCTTCATATATATCATTTGTAATGATAATTGCAGAACAAGGTTGAAAAGCTGCAGTTAATGTCACTGTTTATACACCACACAATTTAGCTTTATGGTCAAAAGAAATCCTATGACATCAGTCACAGATATTGAGTATTTCATATAGGAGTAGTATATATGCGTTACAGAGGAAACGTTAGATCATGAAAATGTATGGATGAGCTACACATCTCACATCAATACTACATACATTTTTGTTTAATGCAAACCCACATGAAAAAAATAATATATTTATAGTTACAGTGAGAAAATCAGAGGGCCACTGGCAAATAACATTTCTTTTTACAGACATGCACTATATGTTCCCAAATTGCAATAATCTTTATTGTATTTGGATATAGACAGATTAAATAACAATTTATGCTATGCATGGTGCAGTATATATATTGATTTGGTCATATGCATGGTGCAGTAAGTATATCCTCTTCACTGTATTAATTTTCCTCATAGGGCTACACATAGTGCGTTATGCTATCATCATCAGTTATTTATATAGCGCCAACAGATTCCATAGCGCTTTTTCAATTTGGACAAACATAGTAAACTAAAAAACAAACTGGGTAAAACAGACAAAGAGGTGAGAAGGCTCCTGCTCGCAAGCTTACAATCTACGCACTCAGGGGCGCACGGAAAAAAACCCAAAAACAAAAACAGCTCCATTTAGGCAGCACTGTACTATATAGCAGCCACGGCGCTGTCAAAGAAGCGTCCGCGGCGCTTCTTTGACAACGCCGCGGCTGCTATATAGTACAGTGTCAATATGTAGGGCACTTCTTTAACGGAGAGGAGGCGTTTCTGGAGACCCAGAAACCCCCTCCCCCTGCGTGCGCCCCTCGCACTATGTATATAATTGTTTTGGGTGCGCCATATGTTGTGGCAAATTTAACAAGATGATCAACTGGTAAATAAGGTGTATGGCTGCTGGTATGGGCAGGCTATAGTTAATATCATTATCATTTATTTATATAACAGCACCAATTATGCTGCGCTGTACAGAGAATATTTGTCCTGCACATCAGTGCCTGTGCAGTGCAGCTTACAGTTTAAAAGCACACACAGGCTCATTTCGGCAGCAGCCAATTAACCTACCAGTATGTTTTTAGGAGTTATTACTGTATAAATGTTTTTAGTGTCCATGCTCTCTCTTAAATAACTTTATGGATGATTATTGTAATCGGTTATAAGGAATACTTATTTGAATAAGTAATTCTTTGTCTGGAACTTAATGATTGCTTGAGACACATTAGAAACAAAAAAAATTAAATCCAATGAACTACAGGATAGATTATATTATTAACATTTATTTATATAGAATCAGCATAGTGCTTTACAGTTGGGAACAAACAGTAATATAGTAAGACTGGGTATTAACAATAAGCTAAGAACATACAGCATGCCGGTCATATTTAGAAATTAAAACATCCTTTATTTCAGGAATATTATAGAATGACTACAGCTAGTGGCCAAATTGTCAACAACCAACCAGCGATACTGCTCCAGTATCTCTTCTCTCCGACACTGGAATATTCCTGTTCTACATAACAGTGTAATAAACATATTTCAGTTTTTCTTAGTAAATAAGGTAAAGTCAGATAAAACTGGACTGCATTTGAGTAAAGGGCATATATTAGCAACTGGCTTATTAATAGATCTTTCCACACAATTATAGCTAAGCAGCAACTAGTGAACCTGGCAATGCGGAAAGGAAAACCCAGACAAAAGGAGGAGCTGTTAATAAGATTTTGGCCTATTAGAGGCAGCCAGAGCTGTGTAAAGCTCACTGGAAGTGGACAGGATAACTGCATATAAAGAGGTGATATTCATTTTCTTGGGCCTACTAAGACTCAAAACAGGGTAGTTACGGTTATTGTTGGATGAGTGGCTGTAAATTATGGCCTGGGAATGACTGAACAGTCCATATAAATGGCACCTCAGGGGAAAAAAACAAACCCACAAGTTCATCAGCACTCATGTCAAAAACCGCAGCAGGTGGGCGCAGCTATTACCAGATTACATGCAGGCCCACAGAGGATGACTTCCGTGGGACTGTTCTCACCAATGCGATGGGAGAGCTACTCAGAAGCAGTCCCTGCAACCAATCGTTACATTGCCAGGAATCCCTTTTAGTACGTTTATAGAGGTTATTGCCAACATCTTTTATTTATTACTATATCTGTGTCACTGTACATTTCTTCTTAGAATTTGATAGTTTACTCCTCTAAAAGGTCAGTACTATATCCAACGCAGTGAAAATCACTATCAAGAACCCAGGCACGTCTAAGGCACGTCTGGGGACGTGTTTAAAGTCTACAGTGGAGGCAGCCATTTTGTGGGAATGCAGCCTAGCAGCTAGAGGCATCAGTGAGGTATGGATAACGAACATCTCATGCCTCGGGGGTATCACAAATTTCTAGTAAACTGATGAGCTCATAAAATTGTTTTATGTTATCCCTTTGTAGCTGCAGTTTGAAAATAGGCCTGAGGTTACCGGGAATTTCACTCTGATGATTGATAGAGGTGGCCGGCAGGGTTGAGCAATGCCCTGCCGGATATTTCCCCATTCAAATACAATGGAGCACGTTCCAGACACGATAAAGTGGGAGTGGGGTGAGGGTTGTATGATCCCCTTGACATGGACATATGTTTTGTACTCCAAATAACAAAAATAATATATTATGAATGATAATAGGCGATCCATAGTAGATATTTAAAAAAAATCATGAGTGGTGGTCAGGAATTAAATACCTAAAATAGCTGCCCATGGCTTAAGTACCAAATCCCATGGTAGTCTTACTTCTCCATTGCCGATACCACTTTTCACCTCCGTAATGTCACTGGTCCCTTGTGGCCTGACAGGCTCTGCCCTTATGGCTATAGGCTGCCACTGCTAAGTGTGGAGAACACCGACAGGCACACAATAATATCTCTAATGTCCAGATAATGAACAGGAGGTCAATGTAACATTTGTAAATGTTAACCTCATCAACCCATACCATCATCAACATTTATTTATATAGCGCCAGCAAATTCTGTAGTGCTTTACAATTAGGAACAAAACAGTAATAAAACAGTAGACCGTGTCTTGTCTCAGTCTATCTCCCCACCCCAACCCCCACACACCCCTTATTACATTACAGAAAATAGACCTCACACTTCAATATATTTTGATATAGTTCAGGCCACCCAAGTGACCGTGTATTTTATTTGCCTTTTTGCTACTTTTTTTTGTATGTTCTTCTGTGTAAAGGCTGGAGCTGCCAAGTAGCCCCCTCCATTTCTATATGCGGTTACCTATTTTGGCTTACTTTGGCTCTATAAATTGTATGTGTACACTGTGTGTTGGTTCTTTATAAATAAAGTTATAAAAAAAACCCAAAACAACAATACTGGGTAATACATACCAGGCAGAGGGGTAAGCTCACAATCTATAGGACAATGGGAGTTTAATATATGAGGGTAAGTGCTACATCATATTGCTATTGCATACTGCATTTGACACCGTTGACCACTCTCTTCTCATACAAACACTGCAATCCCTAGGTCTTCAAGACACAGTTCTATCCTGGTTCTCATCTTACCTCTCTAATCGCTCTTTCACTGTTAATTTCTCTGGAGCCACCTCTGCTCCGCTTCCCCTATCAGTTGGAGTACCACAAGGCTCGGTGCTAGGTCCTCTGCTGTTCTCTATCTATACCGCTTCTCTTGGAAATCTAATAAGTTCCTTTGGCTTTCAGTATCATCTCTATGCGGATGATACCCAAATCTATCTATCCTCTCCTGATATCTCGACATCTGTGTTGTCCCGTGTAACTGACTGTCTTTCTGCCATTTCATCTTGGATGGCCTCTCGTCAACTCAAACTTAATCTTTCTAAAACAGAGTTAAAAATATTCCCACCCGCCAACAAGAGCATACCTGACATTTCTATCTCTGTTGATAACATGACCATAAATCCCACCCCACAAGCTCGCTGCCTAGGTGTAATCCTTGATTCACGCCTATCCTTTGTTCCCCACATTGACTCTATATCTAAATCATGTTACATACATCTAAAGAACATTTCCAGAATCCGCACATATCTCACACAAGACACTGCTAAAACCTTAATTCATGCACTAATCATCTCCCGCATTGACTATTGCAATTCCCTCCTTACTGGTCTTCCCAAAAACAGACTCAAACCCCTAAAATCTATTTTACATGCTTCGGCAAGACTGATTTTCCTTGCAAATAGCTATTCCTCTGTTGAATCACTCTGTATGTCTCTACACTGGCTGCCTGTCTTCTACCGAATCCAATATAAAATACTTTTACTAACCTACAAGGCCATCAACAAAGCTGCACCAACATACATCTCCTCTCTTGTCTCAAAATATCTCCCAACTCGGCAACTCCGTTCTGCAAAAGATCTGCGTCTCTCATCCACCCTCATTACATCCTCCCATTCCCGGTTACAGGACTTTTTTCGGGCTGCACCCACTCTATGGAACTCTCTCCCTCGCACAATAAGACTCTCCTCTGTTCTACAAACTTTCAAGCGTTCTCTGAAAACCTACCTATTCAGACAAGCTTATAATATTCCTCAACCACCATCTTAACCTCACTACCTTTAGCCTGTTACACAATTTCACACAAGACAACTACCCCCGGAATAACATTGTTGTGTGACAGGATCATTTAGCTTATGAGTCACCCTACCTTTGCAGTCTGGCTGGGCCAAGATGCAAAATGTATACTTAACCTCATGTGTCAATCTCCCATTGTCCCATAGATTGTAAGCTTGCGAGCAGGGCCTTCTCACCTCTTTGTCTGTTTTACCCAGTTTGTTTATTAGTTTATTACGTTTGTCCCCAATTGTAAAGCGCTACGGAATATGTTGGCGCTATATAAATAAATGATGATGATGATGATGATGATGATACTGGTCCAGCTAGAACGCAAAGGTAAAAGTACTTAGAGGGCTGTATGTTCAGTCACACAGCAATGTTGGTCAGAGAGTTGTCTTGTGTTCACTGTGTAGAGAGTGGTAATAGGGTAACCCAGACCCATGAATACATCATATAGTGCCAATTTTAATATATTCTCTTTATATTTATAGAATTATCTCGCTTCTCTATCTCATCCTTAAATTTTATTTAAAAGAAACTTCCCATAACCTGTGCAAGTTCCGTAACTCTGATATATGCATATTGCTGAATGTGACCAGGTCATGTCATCTATTTTATGTGACTTGTATTGTTAGGTTATTGTGAAAATCCATAAAATATTGGGTATTAAAAATAACAATCATAAGCCTTGCAAGGGAAACCTATGCACTGGCCATCAGCTTAATGTCTTTGAAGTATCCTTGATTATGTATGCACTTTATTATCTACGTACAACCAGTAATGATATTTTAACATAACCTGTGTGAGTTCTGTAACTTACATATACACAACATTGGCTGCGTCCAGGTCTTTTCATCTATTATATGCGACGTATAATGGGTTCTATTGTTGTGAACTATCAATGAAATATTGGTTATGAGCAGACATACTTCTCGGATTCCCAGCAATGAAAGTGTTACACATATACAATACAGACAGCAAGCAGTGCACTGCCATTTTAACAGGATTTCTGTTGAGTCCTTGGAGAGATTATTTGCATTCCTCGGGACCTCTATTGTGAAATTCAGATGAATAAAGACTTACAAATCATTTCTGAGCTGCCACTGAGAGACTGAGAGCCAGTGAATACTCTATTGTACCTTAACTATAATTGGCAAGACAGGCTAAAACCTGACAGTGTAGAGAAGCACAAGCTTAATAACAAAGGAGAATATCTTAAAGTGTTGACAGATGATCTTCACAATGCAGAAGCAAAGCTGGTACATTCTGGCAGCAAATGAGCGCAGAGGTGTAAAGGTTTTAGAAGTGACTGACATCAGACCAGCTACTTCTTTACAGATGGGATATGGTTGTAAAAAAAACTGTCTGCTAACACTTGGGTGACTTGCTCTTCCTATTCTGTGTACAACACGCCCAAACGGAATCACATGGAAGCAACTCTATAATAAAAAACAACAACTTGGGATAAAAGTCTCACGTTCAGGTTATGATTATACAATACTACATAATATGACATAAGAAATTTATTCTTTCTATGGCTCTTGATGAAATAATTCCAAAAACACTGGAATATGGGAAGGGCAGAGGTCCAGGACTAGACAAGTCTGGGGTGTTGAGAAGTTCTAAAAATAACAGGGGTGGAATCCTGGAACCAAACTCACTGTAGTCATAGACAATATCTCCATGTACACAGCATAAAGCTTCGAGTGACACTTGTTATCATTTATAACCTGGTGTTGGCGTCACGGAGGGATTGACTAGGGACATATAGCAAAGGCCAACTCTGTGTGTGGTCAAATTGGACCCTGAGCCTTGAGCCCAGTGGTAGCATCAGCCCTTGTGTTTCCAGCAGGAGATGGAAAGAATACCAAGCTGGGTGCATATGGATGTACCAAGGCATCATCATCATCATTTATTTATATAGCGCCAACATATTCCGCAGCGCTTTACAATTGGGGACAAACATAGTAAACTAATAAACAAACTGGGTAAAACAGACAAAGAGGTGAGAAGGCTCCTGCTCGCAAGCTTACAATCTATGGGCATGAATGTAATTTGGCAGCCACCGAAGATAAAATAGTAAAATAGGACAGAGTGTCCCCTAATGATGTAGCATTTTAACTTATGAATTAAAGTAAGCAGAATAATAATAGGCTGCATACCAAGAAGTGGTATGTAAAGGCTTGTGTGTAGTGACTCTACCTCACCCTGCGCCCAATAGCACTTTATGCTGTTTGTAAAAACAAGGAACTTTCACTACCTGCGTTAGACTAGTAGTATAAGTATTATACATGCTGTAGAAAGAACTCAGGTCTAAATTACCCCCTGCCCAGATGACAGCATAATATTATGTTATAGTAACTGTAACTTGATTTTTTTATGCAAATGTGGAAGCCCCTGATTTCCCCAATGGACGTAATTCTGGAATAGGTTCTTGGGAGAATTGTATGGGCATGCTGGGATTATGGTACAGTCACTCATCCACCCAGGGCAACTTCAGTCGTAAATAAAGCCAGATAGACACAAAATACCAGCCCTGGTACATCTTATGAAACCCTGTATCTCTCGTAAAGAAATTAAACAGCTATGTCTTAAACGCTGGATTGTGTTGAGTTACGCTGTTACATTTCATACCTTTTAGGTTTATGTTCTAGACCACGATAACACCCGTACAAAAAATATAATTGGATAAATGTAACTAATGGCCAATTAATGCTCTACAGGCTTTATTTAAGGACTACTCAAGTTTTTTGTTCTCCAAGATGAGGCAGATGAAAAGATAAACTTAAAGTGCTTTCTGAACACTTCAAGATGAAAAATGTACCTGTGTGTGGAAACACATTTCTCCACTAATTGAGAGATGGTCAGCAGCCACTAGGGCCAAAGCTACTGCATCTAAAGTTAATGAAAATGTCAATTACATAAAAGTATAGCCAGTAAATAACCATATATTATATATTTTGTGTATTTTCACCACCATGGTAGTAGTAGAGTTTAACATTTACCAACATCAGTAAGTTATCTTAACGGGGTGCACGGAAACACCGAAAGACGTCAAGCTGGGACGGATTAAGGGTGTGCTCTGGGCCACCCTCTCTCAGGGTGCCCACTGGCCAGGAGTGGGCTGGACAGAAAAAAGACTATGTTGGACCAGCCAAAGTCTTTATTACTTGGTGGCTGACCCCTTCCCCAGGACCAGCCACCTTCCATCATTGGCCGTGGATCATTCCGATCCGTCCCCCCTCTAAGTGTGGCCTCTGAGAGACCCAGTGTCACATGGGACGTGCACCACATGACAAGTACCGTCCCATGTGTGAAGAGCAGCAAGAACACAGCGTGCGATGATGGAACAAGGTAAGTCCGGAGGGATCGGGAGAGGGCAGGTGCAGAGTATTTTGATGTAGTGTGGGGGGGGAGAGTATGTAAATATATATAAGCAATAAATAAATGGATTTAGAGCGGGGGCATGCAGTAATCTACAGGCAGACACACTGTGATTAATTTAATGACGTGGAGCACAGGTGAACTGCAACCCAGAGCAACCATTCAGATTTTATATATTTTTTATATCAACAATATGATAGCAAATGTCTTATTGCCTCCTATGGCATACTGAGATTGTGTGTGCAGATATATGTAGATAATTGAATGGGTGTTGTATCGGTTGTCTATACTTTGCTGAGTGATCGAACTTAATTTAATGAGTATGCTGCATTACCACCCAGGGAGAGACATATAACTGCTCCCCATCCCTCCCTGCTCCTTGCCCGGGCTGAAAAATTGAGGTTGTGTTATACCTTGGATGCGGGGGGTGGGGGAGACTACAGAGAAGCCACAATCACAGCCACTGTGGCTTCTCATTGGTCCTCCCACTAGTCCCCCTGTTCTGCATCCTCTTTAGCCAGTAATGTAGCTTAAAATGAAAATAAAACTTAAATTCTAAAGTATAATTTCCGCACAAAAAAAAAATGTTCTCAGTATATATCATTAAGAAAGAAATCCTTTGCTAGTAATGGTATACAACTCATGAGCTCATAGGTCAGCGTCTGCTATTTTTAAATGTCTATTAATATCTGTATAAATTGCTATGTTAACTTAAGAGGATCCTGCAGATGATTTTACAATTCAAATTTTTTATATCTAATGTTGAATTTCTCTGTACGTTGGTATTATTGTGTGATTTCATGCTGTTTCTCCTATTTGTGTTGTTTCCCTGAAAATGAGTAAAAAAATAAATAAATATTGATTTGTTTGAGGAAAATAGAATCCTTTTGATGCCATTATTTTTAATCCGCAGAAACATAATTAACAATTATTTTTCTTGAATATCTTTCCCCACTTTGTAGTTCCAGCTTGGAGAAAATCTTAAACTCCTGAACATGTACAGTGATCACACATATGGGTAACAAAACTGGGCACACTTAAATTCTTCCATTAAACATGCTATTATTTTTACACAAAGTTATTCTTACTTTACACCCATTATCAAGGCTCTTTTAATGACAGAACAGTCAATCTAGCAACTGGTAGCTGGAGAAAAGCTCCGAAAAGTCTTAAAAGGGGATCAAAAAGTCTATTTATATATTAATTTCCTGCTCAGTTTATTTAGCACCGTATTACCCTCAAGGTGTACCTGTCGTCTTACCATAGTGAGGACGGTTCTTTTGTGAGCTAAAACAATGTTCAGGAGAGTGTAACCTATCAATGAGTCAGGAACTGGCATCATCCCTGTACATAGGTCATGGACATCCTAAAGTCAGATCATAAACTCTTCCTCATATACCAATTAGTGTGCATGGTAGGTATATGCAACTACATGGCTGGAAGGGGTCCCAGTTACCCCCTGTGTGACTAGTTTGGGGAGGGATTTTATAGAGAAGTATATTGCAGGGGTGATCTTTTAAGAGCATACTTGCCAACTCTCCCGGAATGTCATGGGGACTCCCGAAATTCGGGTAGGTCTCCCGGGTGAGCAGGCAAATATACCGCATATGGCAACATGCTCCTCAAAATGACGCGATTTGCTGTGAATCGCGTCATTTTGGCCCCGCCCCCACAAAAACGGCATTTTGTTGCGGGGGGTGGAGCCAAAGTGACGCAAATTACCGTACACCACACTTCCCCCCGCCAGAGATTTCCCGGAATTTGCTTGTCAAAGGTTGGCAAGTATGATTAAAGAGGCCCCTTTATGGGCATTTGTAAGCCAGTGATGCATAGGAACTCCAGGTGCGTCGCGTCAAAACGTAAATACTGCGGTATAAGAGAAAACTGCTGGCAGCAGAGTTTTATGCCAGAGGAGCTCATTCACTACAAATATTTGCATTTTAGCAAACCAAAACCTAACTACAACAATGATCAGACTAAATGAAGCAGTAGGTTATTTTCCACCATCAAATTCTATGATTCTGTCTTTAGTGAAACAAACGCTGATTACACACACACACACACACACAAATAAAATGCAGGTACTGTACTGTCTAGTCTGAGAGGATGATTCATATGCCCCCTAATAAAAAAAAGATTCAGCAGTTTCCAATTGAGACCTTTATTCCTTCTCTGACTAAATGATGCCTGAAATTTTTATTCTCATTCTAATGGAATTTCAATGGCCTTCAGTGCAAATCTACTGGAAATTTTTGCATATTAAGTGGAAAAAATTAAATGATGTTAACCACATTTTAATGTGATTAAGGCTGACAGGGTCATTATTTCAGCTAATCACTCACAGTAAAAGGCTCAAACAAAACTTTGCCGAAGACACGATTGCAGCATATAAAAACCGGAGGAAAAAGATGGAATAAAAATACACTAACAGCATTAAAAAAAAAAAAGTTCAGGAGATGAACTACTTTAGGTAACTAAATTTATGTTGCATATTTATATAAATATTATGTATAACACACAAAGTATTTTTAGAATGCCAGCTGTAACTGGTTATGGTTTATTTTATTAGAAAAAAAAAAATACACAGAAAGCTGGCTCTTATTAACGCCCCAGGGAGTCTTTCACTTAAAACATTCAACTGTACTACTGAAGTTTATGCATATTTAGGCAAGAATAACAAATGCTTAGTTCCCAATGTAGATGTTATCAGGAACATAAACAATTGACAGATCTAGTAATAAGGAGATGGGTATCTCCAGAGGTTTGCAGTGGGAATGATTACTGTGTAAAGCAATTTCTCTGAAAAGTACTTCTTAACGTTTAACGCTATATACCGATGAGCCACAAAATTAAAAACAACCTTCCTAATATTGTGTAGGTTTACCCTCCTCCTGCCACCAAAACAGCTCTGACCCGTCCAGGCATGGACTCCACAAGACCTCTGATGGTGTCCTGTGGTATCCTCTTACCAAGAATTTAGCAGCAGATCATTTAACTCCTCTAAGCTGCGAGGTGGGGCCTCCATGGTGCGGACTTGTTTTTACAGCATATCCTACAGGTGCTGATCGGATTGAGATCTGGGGATGTCAACACCTTGAACTCTTCGTCATGTTCCTCAAACCATTCCTGAACAACTTTGGCAGTGTGGCAAGGGCGCATTATCCTGCTGAAAGAGGCCATGCCATGAAAGGGTGTACTTGGTCTGCAACAATGTTTAGGTAGTGGGTCCATGTCAAAGTAACAGCCACATGAATGCCTGGACCTAAGGTTCCCCAGCAGAACATTGCCCAGAGCATCACACTGCCTCTGTCAGTAGACGAATTGTCTTTCCTTAAACCACTTTTGGCAGGTACTAACCACTGCATACTGGGAACACCCCACAAGACCTGCCGCTTTGTAGATGCTCTGACCTTCTAGCCATCGCAATTTGGCCCTTGTCAAAGTCGCTCAGATCCTTATAATTAACTCCACAGAATTGAGTCAGCACTCACTATATAGTTACAATATATGTGATTCTATCTTGGTGGTGGTGGTGTCTGAGATGTGCTCTTACACTCCCAACAATGGATAGAGTTAATGTAAAACTATAGGATTATAATTTATTTGCACGTAGCAATAAGCCTTATTATAAAATAATCATCTAAACTGTACAGTGAATAACTGGCATACACAGTGCCTAATATAAAGTTCCTACACAGTGGAACTTTTATCTTCTATTTGTAGACTGTATAGAGTTGTAGACTGTATAGAGGACAGCAATTTGGTCATGGAGACCTTTTTCTAGCCAGTCATCCATCGGACTTATACTATCTGGAAGGGTGATAGACTGGACTTTTACCTCTGTTTAGTACATAATTGAAGGCACTGTGTTGTTCACTGTACTATTTAGATGATTATTGTATATCAAGGCTCATTACTACATGCAAATAAATTGTAATCCTTCAGTTATACATTAACTCTATCCATTGCAAGAGCACATCTCAGACACCACCACCAAGATGCCTAGAATCACACATATCGTGACTATATAGTGAGCGCTGTATCAGTTCTGTGGAGTTAATTATTATGCAGATGTGGACTATCTTCTTATTCATAGCTGCTGCTATATACGAGTATTTCTAGTCTTTAATTGGGACAGCTGTGTGCATCTCTATTTCCCCTGCCAGCTCAGATCCTTACGCTTTCCCATTTTTCCTGCTTCCAACACATCAACTTCAAAAACTGACTGTTCACTTACTGCCTAATTTATCCCTCACCTCGACTAGTGCCATTGTAACGAGAATCAATGTTATTCACTTCACTTGTCAGTGGTTTTAATGTTGTGGCTGATCGGTATACATTACAGGAGCATCTAAACTTAACATGGTGTCCTATGCAATAACTCACCTCATCCCACTGCAGAATCCAAAGACTTCTCCCTGGCTGCCCCTCTTCATTGGAACGACCTCCCTCGATCCATCCGAATGTCCCCTAATTTTGTCTCCTTCAAACGTGTAGTCAAAACTCACCTTTTCCTCAAAGCCTACCAGACATCCACCTAATCTTCTATCCATACTTGATTACCTTGCCCTCTCACTCCCCCTCTCTTGCGATCCCCTCCTCTAACTCCCTCTCTGTGCCTGCTGTCTGTTTGCCCTCCCTCTAGGATGTAAGCTCTTATGAGCAGGGCCCTCTTCCCTCTTGTTTATCTACCTATTCTTCTGCTCCTACCTCACTATGGAAGCTGTGTTTGGAATATTTGAAGTCCTGGTAGTATTTGTTTAATGTTCAGTACTGTATCTACCCTGTTTGGTCTTTTCTCTGTCTCCGTACTGCGCTGCGGAACCTTTGGGGTGCCCTATAAATAAAGGCTAATCATAATAATATTATATTATTATTATTATTATTATTATTAATAATAATAATAATAATAATAATGACTTCAGTGGATATAATGGGTGGAAGAACACAAGGAGGATAAGAGCTATCAAAGTCCCACAACACATATCTCCCCAGACAGTTCACATCCATACAACAATATTTTGTGACAATACAATGGGTAGATTCAAACAGCAGCTCACACAAATGTACAAGACCTCTGCATATAGCAGAACATAAGCCCAGGCATAGATGTATCAACTGTTTCACAAAGAAACACTTACATACATCAACACTCTCAATATCCCAATGCTAAAAAAATTCTTATCTGTGTCACTGCAGCTCAGGATGTGCCCTCTATACACAACTGCCTATAAGTATGGTTCACTTTTAATGCATCTTTCTAAAGATATTGGAGCTGCCATTTTACTTTCTCTGCTGATGTACAATTACATAGCTCACGCAGGCTGCAATAGGAGAGGGTTACAAATTATTACAACAAAAAGAAGTGTGTACTTAAGGGAGTCTTCACAATTGCTTTATATGCAGGTAGTGAATATAATGTAATTTATATTCCTGGGTTAGTTGCAAGCCCATAAAATGTGCTTTGTATTGTGGCTACCGGAAGGCAGTTTCTGCCTGAGGGGTGGGGGTCAGATATTTACTGAGGCCTGTTGAAGAATTTATGATCTGGCTAAAGGGGGAGTAATGATAAGAGCCCTTATCTGAGCTTCCTGTTGTAGGGAGTGGAGAGATAGGAAATGCAGCCAAATGGAAGTGATGGGAAACCCCTTGTCGTAAAGTAATAGCACAAAATGGAAAAGAAAATGGTTGTGAATATGTCCAGGGGATGTGTTTTCGAGTGATCTAGTATAATAAAAAGAAGGTTGTGCATATGAAAAACATTTATTCACATCAACAATTGTATATGGTCAGTAAAGATACTTATTACGTTCAGAAAACATCGCCTCACGTTCAGGAGAGGTAAGAAGAGTTCCGTTAAGATGATGATATGGAATACTGGGAGGAAACTACACAGGGTAATGTTCCGTTTTGCGGACTGCCATCACATTTGTTTATTCAGCACTTTGAGATATCAGTCCCACTGCGCTTAAAAATACAATTAACCTATTTAAACTTCTGATCTTTCCCTGGATTGTGTTCATACTTTTTTGGGACAACTTTTTGGCCTGATTCATAAGGAAAGTAAAGCAAGAAAAATGAGTAACTTTGCACTGTGGCAAAACCATGTTGCATTGGAAGGGAGGTAAATGTAAAATGTGGGGGCAGATTTATAGTTAGGGTAGGGCATGTTCTAGATCAGGCCTGTCCAACCTGCGGCCCTCCAGATGTCTGTGAAACTAAAAGTCCCAGCATGTCCTTCCAGCTATAAACTGGTTGACTACCAGCAAAGCATGCTGGGGCTTGTAGTTTCACAACATCTGGAGGGCTGCAGGTTGGACAGGCCTGTTCTAGATCAACTTTAAATTTCAGTGCAAAAATAAACCTATCATTTGTGTGCCACATGAAAATACAGCCAGTATTTATGTGCAAAATAATAAATTAATACGCACCCCTTTCATTGTAACATGGTTTATCCTGGAGAAACCTCACACATTTTTTTTTTGCCTTACTTTACTCAATAACTCGGGCCCATTGCTTACATCTGACAACTGCAGCACTTACAGTGCAATTTTTGTGTTCATTGGACATCCTTATACAAATTATTTTAGTTCATATATTTTTGTGTTTTGTATATGTAGTCTGTCTTTTTTTTTTTTCTTGATCTGATTTTCTTTCACTACATTGTTCATCATTGGCCTACTATTTTATTATTGTGACACCTTATATATAGGCATTGTTTTTGATTACACATTTATTTATGAGTTCTGGCCAGAATGTACTTAAATTTTGTGCATAATATGCGTCTAAGGAGGAGTAATGTTCATGCTATATACTATGGTCATGTCGTTAGTTCCTAATTCATCCACAGACTACATTCTCCTGAATATTGGGTTCAGCATACAAAATAGCTGCATTCACAGTGTGTCGAGAACAGATAAACTGTTAAAGTAATAAAGTGCTAAATAAAACGCAAATGTCAATTAGTATCTAAATTGAACTATAAACATCCTTTAACAGTCTCTAGTAGAAACATAGGGGGAGATTCTATTGTTGGCGATGTGCTGTCCAGCAGCGCACATTGACGGACGCTACGGAAGGAATCCACTCATTTTCCTATACATGCACCTCTATGGGCCGTGGGGGGAAGAGAAACGGAGATTCCTGCCATAACAGCGCAATGTGTCTCCGCCGACATTCTCCAGAGACATAACGCGTTTAAACGAAATATGAATTTATCTTTTATCTGTAACAGTAAAACACACTGACAGCCATGAATAAAAACAGTAAATAACTTCCAGTGCTGAAGTTTGTGGTGGGTTGATTACTGTTTAACAAACTCTGCTGCAAGCTTCACGTTCTAGCAATAAATAAAGTTTCAGTAAGAATAAGAGGCTCCATTTGCTTAGCTAAATTAAAGGTATTTATGAAAGACTCAAGAGGGACAAGTGGGAAAACTGTAAGGTGCCATATACAGACAAAAGCTTCCCACGCCTCACAATCAGAATGGTTAGGCTGAAATCCTGCATGCTTTAGTTTTAAGAATTAATCTTTGAAATGAGTTCACTGAGTAAAATGCAGTTTTAGCAAGTCAATACAATAGTGGATATCATAATGTACACAACATTAGCCACTCGTTATTTTCTAATTTCTCACTGCACGATACAGCCTAGGAATATATGACACACACATATATAGAGAATGTCCCGGTGTAACTGTTCTGGATATACTTGTGAACTAAATGCAAGTTGTTGTTTTTTTTTTAGAAAAAATTAAATAAATATATAAATTAAATAAATATTTACTATCATTTTACTATCATTTCTGCACAGGCATCTACGTAATAGCCAATTGTTTGTTTTTTCCATGCCAATGTTTTTAAAGTACATAAAACTCTTATAGTTTGGCTAAGGCAGCAAGTCTCATCGAAATGAAGAATGGTTATTAAAGACATGGCTTTTACCCATTATTCTTCAATCCACCATAAAGCATAAACTTCTTCTATGCAGTGTTTAGCATTGTTTTCCCCTTTAGGAATTCTACAATTAGTAACAGCCTACAAATGTGTCAGATCTGATGTGATCACCTGAACAATCTTAAATGTCTGCAATACAAATGCGCTCAGATTATCAGCAAAAATGTCACTTAAACTTAAAACATCTCACAAGTATATCAATACTCTGGTATCCTTATGACTAGACCGTTCTCTGGTATAAGTTTAAAATAAAAAAAAAATCCACAAAAACGTTAGAACGTCTATGAAAGCCCACTTCAGTGGAGGATTAGTTATGTCCTTGTCCATTATTTTAATAAAGCTTTAAGCAGTTTGAAGTGGTGAATGACACCACATAAGCACAACAACAAAAAAACACAACTAGGTAAGAGAAAAAAATAAAATAAAAATAAAAAAGTTCCATAACAAAAGAACGCAATTGAAGGAACACAGGCATAGGTAACTGAAAGATGGAAAACGTGATTCAATTGTACAATATTAACTTAATAACCTCCTGTTCAAAAGAAAATAAATCCAGTCTGTTCTCTGAACAGGTTTACCCTGCTGAACATCCTAATGCATCTTATTGTGATTCTTGGGCAAATAAAAGTTGCCGTATGAGATCATGATGTGCTTTGCGGCTGGAAAGTCACTGGCTCAGTAGGAAGCTTTTTATCTTCCCAGCAGTCAGTTCTCTGAGAACATCAGTCGAGCTACTGTAGTTACCTGACGATTACTCGTATTTTCTCACATCTGTGTCCGGCAATCTAAACCATGATGATAAAGGGTCATTAGGTTTTGAGTGAGGAAGGGGATGGGCTAGATAATTTGTTCTGATAAGCTCCTTGTTGTGCGCTCCGGTTTACAACATAAAACACCAGATTCAACACACCTTTGGTATAGTTTTACCCAGGGACAAAGAAATTACATTTTTGGAAGGGATGGAGAACACGACAGAATAAACGGATGTCCTCTGCGCCTTGAAAATGCCCATTTTATTGCTGAAATTTGTATTTCAAGGGGGAAAAAAAATTAAATAAAAAAAAAAAATGCACCCACTCTACAAAAACACAAACACAAAAATATAAATAGATTCACGTAAGATAAGGGCAATTTTCCTCAGTGGAACTTACAGATCAATTTACCAGTTGGGTAAATATTACACGCTCGGTGGTGATCTGCAGAGTTAACTGCTATGGCCGATATTTCAGGCATGTTACACTTACAGAAAGGTGTTTTTATCACCTAATATGACCATTTAAAGCTAAAGTAATCATCATCAACATCAATCATCAACATTTGTTTATATAGCGCCAGCAAATTCCGTAGCGCTTTACAATTGGGAACAAACATTAGTAAGACAATACTGGGTAATACATACAGACAGAGAGATAAGAGAACCCTGCTCGCAGGCTTACAATCTATAGGACAATGAGAGTTTGAAACACAAGGACATGTGCTACATCATTCTGCACATTGGACCAGCTAGAATGCAAAGGTAAAAGTATTGAGTGGGCTGTGTGTGTACCAATGTTGGTCAGTGGGTTGTTGTTTTGTGTTAGCTGTGTAGAGGGTGATAATAGGGTAACCTAGGGAGATTAAGTTGGTGGTTGAGGAACATCATAAGCTTGTCTGAAGAGGTGGGTTTTCAGTGAACGCTTGAAGGTTTGAAGACTAGAGGAAAGTCTTACTAAAGTAATAAGTCAGAACACATTCAGATGGTCCACAATTCTTATTTGTTCATAATCCTGAATGTTAATGTCTATGGTTGAAAGCCGTGAGCAGAAAATCAGCTAGAGGTGGTGCTGACTTTCTTTTCACTTACCAGAAGGCAATTCCATGTACAGAGGACACAAAGATGGAATTCACCTGGATAATCCAGATAAAGGGCTGCTATCACTAACTCTAGCTGTTCAGAATCGAGGGTTAAAGGCAAACATTTCCCCCAACCGAAGTTTTCATAAACAAACAGGTTGTAATATACCCATGTAACAATTTTCTCTTCCTGTATAATATTTACTACCTAGAGTTTAACAAATCTGTAAGGCTGCTTGGGGCCAGAGTTGGTATAGCTGAAAAGTGATGGGTCCTGAAACGAACTCCCAGTTCAAATCCTGGTCTCTAGTGGAAAGAGGTTAAGAAATGCAGAACTACATGATGGATTGCAGATGTGATTTTTGCACGGAAAACCAAGTTCTGTGATACTGAGCGCACGTCCCTGCTTTATTACACAGATAACACAGATCGATAGCTGCAGGATTTACATTGCAAAAATGATAAAAACATGTTGGTTTGGTTTTAAAGCTCTTGATGAGTAAAATATGTTCGACAGGACAAAGATCCACAGCTGACATACAATCTGCAAAGGGAAAACAAAATTGCTATATTTTGTTCCAAAATATGTCTTTAAGCGAGCAGTTCAAAAAGTGTGTGCCACGGCTCCCTGGGGTGTCGCGGTGCCGTCACAGGGGTGCTACGGTCAGGGCAAAATAAAATACTTATCAATCCGGCGGCGTTTGGACACAACATCCTCCTCCCTATTACCATCTCACTGAATGTCGGGTGTGATGTCATCACGTCTGACATATTCAGTGAGGAGCAGTACAGAGAGGACCTGGAACAAAGACGACTAAAGAAAGAAGAACAAGTAAGGTAAGTAAAGCAAGGGATGGGAAATTGTGAAAAGAAACAGTGATGGAGGGGGAAAAGCAAGCAAGGAAGAAAGGAAGGGGCCAGAGTGTGGGCGTGCAGGGGCCACAGAGTGTGGGCGTGAAGGCGCCACAGCGTGCGGGCGTGAAGGCGCCACAGCGTGCGGGCGTGAAGGCGCCACAGCGTGCGGTCGTGAAGGCGCCACAGCGTGCGGGCGTGAAGGCGCCACAGCGTGCGGGCGTGAAGGCGCCACAGCGTGCGGGCGTGAAGGGGCCACAGCGTGCGAGCGTGCAGGGGCCACAGCGTGCGAGCGTGCAGGGGCCACAGCGTGTGAGCGTGCAGGGGCCACAGCGTGTGAGCGTGCAGGGGCCACAGCGTGTGAGCGTGCAGGGGCCACAGCGCGTGAGCGTGTGAGCGTGCAGGGGCCACAGAGTGTGAGCGTGACTCATTGATAACTGTAACCCTAAGGGTGCTGTGAACTGAAAAAGTTTGGGAACCACTGCTTTAATCTATAACCAAGGGCACACAGGCTGCGTGTGCAAGGTCTGTCGTGATACTGCATTTAAACAGCAACTAAAGCCGATATTTCTCTTTATTATATAAGAGGCTGTATTACATTTAAAATAATGAGCATTTATACCAAACTAAATATGGCCACCCATGCTCTCGTTCACTCCTCTGCAGGAGGCTGCCATGTTAGGTGGGAGGTGCTTCTCTAGCTAATCAATCAAAAATGGACAGGCAGCTTGGTCAACTTGCTGCGAATAAATGCAGAGAGTGGATTGGCTATTTAACAAAGTGATGTCTCAGCAACTCAACATCAGCTTTTACACCTGAATGGGATCCAACCTGGACACGGTCCTAAAGATGTGGTAGGACTTGGCAGTGGTGTTTGAATTAACCAATTCATGCCGTGCACTTTGTGCAGAGCAAGTCCGCCAAGCTGTCTTTCCCTGTCTGCTTGTTTAGTAGTGAGGTAATGCTTTACATTTTTTAACAGAGCTGTAGTAGAATGTCATGTTCATACTGAACAATTTATTTTACCTTTATGGTTCAAATCGAAAAAAGTTCAATTTTGGGGTTTAGGAGTCCTTTAAATACCCAGCGTCACAAGTAGAGCTTCTTGTGCCCCAGTGCAGACCTTGCCCTGGAACAGCCTCCTGCACTGTAACCACCACCCAAATAAGGTTTATCTGGTAGAAGCAGGAGCCAATAAAGAAAATCCAAGTAGTAATAAGCAGACAAACAAAGCAGGAGCCAGTGGCAACAAAACTGCAGTAAACTGAGGTAACCTATTCAGCCAGGAACCAAAGGCAGCAGTAGGGAACCAAAGCCAGGGCATTATTGGCTAGGCAGAAATTTGTCCAATTCCCGGAAACAATGGCTTTGGCAAGTAATTAACTTTTTTCATTATAAGGGAATTATGCACACACATTTCTAATACAGACGTGTATGTTGGCACAGGACAGCGTGTCAACATTATGTAGTGAAATATGAAGTTTTTGTTTTATTTTTAACTTTTTAAGGATAGTGCTTGTACAGGCCTTTGATCTCAGTAAGACAAATAGGTCCTAGCAACTATTTCTTAAAATGTACCCGACAACTTACACACTTGTGGCAGCAATTTTGTGGACTGAACCAGTATTCAGACTATCAAATAAATAGGAATAAGCAAACTTTACCGAGGCATAATGAGTCACCATACAAAAATGATACTTCCGCTGTCATTAGGCGAGGGGGACATTTTAAAATAAATTAAATAAATGCATCACAAAGGCCTTAATAAAATAGTTGGCAATCGTGTGCAGGCTGATCGTTGTAGATATGTTAAACATAAACTTGAACTGCTATTCTAAAACAAATCTATTTACAAAAATTTAGCATGAATGGGTTGCTCAGGGGGGAGAGAACGTGACAACTCTGCAAGTAGTTTGAAGTAAGCTGCCCCAAGCAAGAAAGTATGACGGGGCCCTTACATGCATCTCAGGACTACTAACAATGCAGCCTACAGTAACCCATGTGACAAACTCAATCAATTATCACTAAGCCACAGACTTGCTGCCTTTCAGATCTTCCTATGAATTTTTCCAGTTACCCCCCTCTCCCCTCCCCAATATTCTTTTTTGTGTTAAATGCTGTTTTAGATGACAGCTTAATGTGTAGCACACGCAATATTTATTCTTCTTCAGTGTCAGACTGTCTAGCCATCCAAGAGAATACAAAGAATGTCACTTATTAGGATAAAAGCACAAGGAAAGGTAATCAAGGACATATGTAACATCAGCCAATCATGCCCTATTTCAACATCCTTTTCCATTCATAACACTTCGACAATTATTCTGATAACGCTCTTTCAGGCTGTTTGTGTTCCTCCATAATGGTGGTTTGCATTTATTTAAATGATTTCAAATTGAACTATCTTCTATCAAGGAAACTGCTTGGCTTATCAACAGTTTGGGTGGAACATCTTGCGGTATTAAAATCTGTTGCAGTAGATCCTGTAAGTGTTAAAAGAACTCTATGAAATTGGTTATAGGAGTAAGCCGTATCTAGCAGGAGTTACAGAACCACTCTGGTCTTAACCCTTGTGTTCTGGGAGAAACTTCCCCTTCCTCCACTCCTGTAATTCAATGTCTGCTCCAGGGCTCGTAGCTTAGTATATGAATATAATCTGACGCAGATGGAGTTTGTTGATTCAATTTGACCAATCAGCTGAGCCTGCACAATTTTACATTCAAACAATAAACAGTGAGCCCTGAAGGATCATGGGACTGCAGGATCCAGGGGGTGATCGTTTCTTGCCCATATAATATTCTTTCATGGAGTTCTTTTAAATGAAAAAGGCACCTGCTTTGAAAGCAGTGTTTATTTTTTTATTATGCGTATTGAAATGAAACCTCCTCCCAAATCTAAGTACAATTAGTTTTTAGTGAAGATCGATCACATTAAATAAAAATAAAAAAAAGAACTATTACCTCCCACATTCACCTGACAGATCTGCTTGTGACCTTATGGGTCCAAAGATCCAAAAGTCACACTCCCCTCCCCTCTTCCTTCAGTAGTGTTATCCTTTAACTGTTCAGAAGAACGTGCGCAGAGAATTAGCATGTACTAACTGTGTAGTGCGAGTTGTGTGCAAGGTGCATGAATGCAGCCATAAAGATTATCCTAGTGAGGTATAATGTCAACAGACTCAACAGATTGTACAGCAGACAAAAAAAAACTATAAAATATGCAGAATGTTTACATGGCATTACCAAGCAGTCACCATCTCCAAAGCGCCACTGTTATACTCAACAAGTGATTTTACAGGTATAAGCCAGAGACATTATATGTATATAGCAACAAAAATCGCCGGTCATTTCGGCACTGCCATACACATCAAAACGGACAGCCTTGTACACTTCATTTGGCAATAGTTGTGATCTTGTATTTAATCTTATCCATGTAGCTCAAATCATTCTCTAGTACTGCATATGATTTCCTAAAGTATAGCACTATACCCAGAAGGGCTAAAAAGCCCCTAACAGTCCATCAAGCTGGCTGCATACTGGTTAATAATAATAATTATATATATTTATTAATTACAGTATCTGTGCAAGGTGGCCACGTATGCCATTAGCAAGTTGCAGTGGTAGGTATAGTTTTGGCAAGGAACAGACTTTGCTGGCAGCTTTGACTTTCTAAGTGACCTTGAATGCTCAGAGGACCCCATTATAGTTGTGTGCAGTCTGTATGCAGTTTTGGAGCATATTTCTCCCAAAGAGACTGGAAGTAATAGAACTCCGCATGTAAGAGAGACATCCAATGAAACATAAATACAGTTTGTCTTGCATTCACATTTTGTTAAATATTTCATACACATCACACAAAATGGGCTAAAAGTAAAAAAATGATTTTAAAAAATAAAAGTTACTGGGACTATGTGCAGTATAGGATTTGATTTTTTTTTTTTTTTTTTTTTTTAAATCCAGCATTCACTTTTGGTGCAGGGTTCCCCTATCTAGAACTCTGCATAAACAAGCAGCGAGGTGCGCTCAACGACAGTCTTCCAGCGCTCAATGACAGTCTTCCAGCATCCTTGTAAGAGAAGCCTGATGTGACTTAGCTGTTGGGGCACCCTGCTCTTTCCATTATCAAACTCAGACTGCTTGCCTCCACGCCCTTCCTCACATCATGACACTGCTACCTACCATCACTTACAGCCTGGTCTGCTCATTAACAAAATTACACAAGCCTAATATCTATGGACAGTCCCAAGTTTTCAAGATTTGTTCCTGAAAATGGCCCAATTTGAGAGAGAGATATATCTACTATATAAAAGCCTAGTGGCGTGTGTCTGTGTGTGGGGAAAAAAAACACCAAGCTGCAGCGTCACCTGCTGGGCGAAGTTATACACTGACCTACTAAAATCTTAGTGTGTGTGTGTGTGTGTGTGTGTGTGTGGGAAAAAAAACCTCAGAAAGGGCTGAAATTTGGTATACTAAGATGTTTTTAATTTGTTAATTTAATTGTTAAAAGTGTTTATAAAGATTTAAAAAAAATATATATATATATTTCTTGAAGGAGAAGTGACAGTTGGGAGTGGTTGGTGGTTGCCGGGGGTGACAGTGGGGAGTGGTTGGTGGTTGCCGGGGGTGACAGAGCGAGAGGAGTGTGATACTCAGGACCGCTGAGAGAGATCCCTGTGTCTGGATAGACATCTGGATAGATGTGGCGATAGAGATGAAGGATGAGGTGATGGAGAAAAATGATGAGGTGGCGACATGTGGACAAAACCACGTTAAAAAAGGGCGCTTACGTCGGGAAGTAACGCTCTTCCCCTGAGGAGGCCTGGGCTAGGCCCAAATGCATGACAAGAACCTTTTTAACAGTAGCTTGATTTGACTAGAATGCATGAGTATCATGCACGGGTTAACATACATATATATATATATATATATATATATATATATATATATATATCTATATATATATATATCGCAATCACCAGCTATATGCTACAATAGGAAAGGAACACCCTAATAAAGAAAGGCTGTGCATTAACAGACATAGTTCTGAGCAAGTTCTTTTACTCTGTATATTTAATGCAGTTCACACTATCTATACATATTTGTTGGCTGTATAGGTTATTTATTGTAGATAGGCATTTAAAATGCAAAAAGTGTGTAAGAGCCATGTTGACAACTATACACGACTGGACAGTTCCTGTCCCCCAAAAGATCAGCACACTCATCACCTGAAACACTTTGTGCTCCTGAGAGCATTTTGATGATCTTATTAGCTTACAGGTTGGTCTACCACTATTCACTTCAACACCGGCAACACACAGGAAGTGAAAGGGGGAAAAAAAAAAAAAAAGTTCCTTGTTTTTGTCATGATCTGTCAGAAAAGGAAGTGTGAACTGTCCCTTTCACATAGGAAATAATAAAATGTTGCGTCTGTAAGAAATGTAATTTTATTTAAAATAGCCAAAGACAAGCAACATTTCAATAAAACCAACAATGGTCTTCGACTCCATGAAGTGTTTTGTCTATACTGCAAGTGGCTATCTGTCAGATTGTAATACCTCATAACCCAGGAATGTGAAATAAAGCTTTATAAACAAAAACACATGTATAGACTGTAAGCTCTAATGGGGCAGGGACTGATGTGATTGACAAATATTCTCTGTACAGCGCTGCAGAATCAGTGGCGCTATATAAATAAATGATGATGTATGACAAATTACCTGAGACAAGGATTCCTTAAGCCTGTCCATATGCCACAAGTTTAAAATCGTACACACAAAAAAAAAAAAAAAAAGAAGGGTATATTTTCCCTTAGAGAACTACTGGTAGCCTGACACTGCTCTAACTGTTGTGGTACTAGAAATTACTGCTGGGACTTGTGGTACTAAGCAAGCCACAATCTCCAGCAATAAAAAAAAATAATAAAAAAAAATGACAAGCAAAGCAGCGCAAATTTTGCTACAACCATCCACCATATATGTGACTGGGTAATGCTGAAAGTTAAGTTATGAAACAAAAAAATAAAAATCACAATTCAAGAGTTACAAAATCAGAACTTTTGTTATAGTCATGTAACAGCACCACCTAGAGGCAGTTTATAGAGCACTGCAGAAATGCAATAGCTGTAACCTACAGTACATATCTGCATACTTAGCAAAAGCTCTAGAATTATATATCACACAATCATAGCCAATGCTCCACTTAACAGAATACACTAAATAAGATGTGTACAAATAAAAAATAATATATGTTGATTTTTTTTTCCACAAAATGCATAGCAACTGTATTGACAGACTATGAATAATCATTTGTAGAACAGACAAAATTATTTATCTGTAATTCTCTAGTGGGAAACATATGTTATGTTAATATTTTTAGGAGACTAAATACGAAGACAAAATCAACTTCACTGTTACCATTCCCAATGAATTTAGCTTGTTCAGCTTATTGTAATACATGCTGTAAGTGTAGCCTTAAAAACATCAGCGTTGGGAGCAGATGGCTTTAACCATTTGTAAAACAGAACAAAATAATAATAATAATAATAATAATAATAATAGTAATAAAAAAACAACAACAACAACAACAACAACATTCGCTTTTAGAATTATCGGTATTTCTTGTTTTCAATTAAAATTTACCAAAGCTCTATACTGTGTCCATGAGTATAGTTGGCACAGAGCATGTATAGAATGACTGACTTGTAGTATGTAATAATACTGCTCAAACATGACTAAAGTAATTCAGAAAACTCCCTGAGTGAGGATTATGTCCTCTGTATGTCATAGAATGGCAGATTACAGAGACCAGGGTACTTACAATGCACCATCCATGTCCTACTTTCTTATATGGAACAGCTCGACTGGCTGCAAGGGTTGTATGAATTTCACACAGTGGATAAGACGGACATAGTTTTGTCTTTGGAGCAAACAGCTAAGGTTATATGAAATCTGCTATAATATAGCTCTACGTCATCTTGTAACAGACCTCTAACTAGTTTGGTTGTGCATAGCTCAGGGTATTAAGTAAGCAAACATTCTCTGCTATAACGTGGCACTTACTACTGCAATTAAATTAAATCCCCCTGTATGTATGTGTGTGTATATAAATACACAGGTGGAGCTCACATTATGAGCCTGATTCATTAAGGAAAGTAAAGCAAAGAAAATGGGTATCTTTGAAACTCGGCAAAACCATGCTGCAATGCAAGGGGTGCAAATGCAGTTTATTATTTTGCACATAAGGGTAATACTAGCTGTTTTTTCATGTAGGACACAAATACTTGATAGCTTTATTTTTACACTAACATTAAAAGTTGATCTAGGACATGCCCAACCCCAACTATAAATCTGTCCCCACATTTTAAATTTATCTCCCCCTCCAATACAACATGGTTTTGACAAGGTGCAAAGTTACTCCTTTTTTTTTGCTTTCCTTTCCTTAATGAATCAGGCCCTATATGTATTATTGAAAACACATTGGAGGTAACAAGTCAGTTGAGTAATTTTGCATTAGTCTAAACAATGCAATATATATATTTTGTTATTTTAGCATTTGTTTATACAAATCAATCGTTAGTTAGTAATAATATTGTGGTTGTTGTGATTTTACGGATCTAATATACTGCTCACAAGCACTATTTTTATGGTTAATAAATAAAATAAAAAAAAAATCAGTTGTGCGCTTATAAGCTAAGCCAGTAAAATAGTGGTACCATTAGTGAAATATATACATTATAGGGGGGAACCATTGAGTGTATGAATGGATCCACGTGATCAGCGTCACCACAAAACAGGGCAAATCTTATTAAATGGAATGACTAAATAAGCCCATAATGTTTGGCTGGTGCAATTAAAATAATATTGTCAAACATTAACACCCCTCCCCCATAGAATAACCTAAAACAAAACAAATACTTGCAAAACATTAACCAAAATCAAACGAACATACACGGATGCAGATAATATAATTTAGGATGTTGTGGTGAAATCAGATTTCTTAGACAGATGCAATGGGACATACTGCTACAGTCAGGGCAGGAGAATGAAATGGAACCCTCTAATTAAGTACCAATTTGACAGTTCCAGCCTTGTACACTTCATTACAAGCGATGAATGACATTCTCTATTACGCCAGACTTCAGAGAAATACACAAAAGTACAAAACACAAATGCTATTAACAAAACTGAAACACTTTTCACAATGCCTGCAAAACAGAGGAATAGCCTTTTAAAAGTAAAAACACAAACATGTCCACTGGATAGTTTTTCAAGCCCGTCACTCAATAAAATTCATTTATGAAGGACCTAAAATCTGCTTCTTAGAAGATGTGTCAAATCCAATAAATTTAAATAAGTAACTTTAAATAGAAATGGTGAGGCCAGAGGAATAAAATGAAGCAATTCTGGAGCAAATGTCTGGGCAGCATATAATGTACTGTTTGACTTAACATTCATGACGACATGTAATACTCCTGATAAATACAATCCTCCAAACTAGCGGGATTACGGACTTGTGTCTAGGCCCCCGAGATTTATAGGAGTCCAGGCGCACTTTGTTCTATGGGATCACTGTCCCTACCATTAAGATTTCCTTACCCCATACGTGAGGTTGGGTTACTTTGAAGTGGTTCTTCCAATGTTGTCAGGGATTTCTGCAATGCACATTTAGTGCCTGAAAAACCAAAGGAATGTGGTAGGAGTACAACTATATATTATTGTACTGATATATTGTATAATATACGCTGTATTATATACAGATGCACACAAAATGAAAACACAAGCAACCACATTTTTCTATTATTGTTTCAGGGTTTTTTTGGTTTAGTTTTTTTTTGTTTTTTTTAAAAGATTATGTTATAGCTGTTAATATAAAGAGGATAATATATAAATATTAATTATACATAAGGGCTGTCCACCTCTGAACTGGGTGGACTAGCCTGTTCTTCCTGATGGCCTGTCTTCTCCCCTTGAACTAGCCACCTAATGCAAAGCATTGCTCTGCTGATCAGCCGGATCTATTCAACCTTTTTTAAAACAATATTACTGGAGTAGTGTTTCTAAACCTATGGGCAAATGATGGCGGGTTCCTGAGATCCCCTTTTTATATAATACAAATTACTGACCATGTTTCAATATGTTGTAGTTATTAAGTATACATGCACTTCCATACATATGAGCTATATATATATATATATATATATATTACTATAAATATAATCGTACTTGTCTTCTAGTAGGCAACATCCGGGAGAGGGACGTGACTAGAGGGTGGGAGGGGATGGGGCACTTTAAATCGCGTCATTTTGGCCTAGCATACATGAGTAAAATGAAGTTTTGTCGCGGGGGCCAAAATGACGCTATTCTCATTGAATAGCGTCATACTATATTATATATATATATAATATAGTATGACGCTATTCAATGAGAATAGCGTCATTTTGGCCCCCGCGACAAAACTTCATTTTACTCATGTATGCTAGGCCAAAATGACGCGATTTAAAGTGCCCCATCCCCTCTCACCCTCTAGTCACGTCCCTCTCCCGGATGTTGCCTACTAGAAGACAAGTACGATTATATTTATAGTAATATATATATATACATACACACACAAATTCATACATGTATGTGTATATATATATATATATATATATATATATATATATATATATATATATATATATATATATATATATAATCTTTTATATTACACACACATATACACACTTTTTTTTTTTTTAGCTTTCCTAAGCATTATGCCGTGTTCACTGCAATTCTAGGGTTAGACAGCCTGGTCGAGTGCAGTGAAAGGTAATATATACAACTCATGGAGCCCTCCTCCCGTCATGCCATACTGCAAGCTCATAAACAGATCTGAAATACTTCCTCAATCATGTTTTATGAGCAGAGATGCGCAGGGGGTGCTCAATGGCTAGCTGGAGGGAAAAATAGCAACAGCAGGTGGCCAAAACTGTGCAGAAAATGGTTACGGACATCACTCAACTGCAAAAGCTTTGATCTTTCAACTACAATTACACAAACGTCCAGATTAAAAAGAAATAAATATTTAAATTGAAAAGTAAATCTGCACAACATGCCCAGCTGTACACAAGCACACTGATAGGCTGGTGATTTTGTCCTGCTCTAACATTGATTCTCTTCACAGGCTTGGCATTGATTAGGAAGTAGAGTTTAGCATTATTAGTGCGCTCAGAATAAAACAAGAAGCCTGGAGACAGGTAATGGTACACTGGCGTCTCGCAAGTAGTAGACTGTCTGCCATGAGGGTCTGGGAATGGCATTTACTGCACAATTAGGAACATGTACGGTCCTCCTGTAATCATCCCAGCTCAGGTGTGACACTTTTGGACAGTAACAGTTCCCAGGGGTTTATTGATCAGGGCTGCAGCTTGTCCAGGAACGCAGGTTTGTGTTGTAGTCAGACAAGCCGTAAAAGTGTTTATATCTTACTCCCCAGACTAAATAGCAATATTTTGATGTCTCTTAAACTGAGCAAGACTTCAGCTAGTTGGCTTACCCAAATTAACTTGACCTTTCTTTTTTTACAGATAAAGTTATCAATTGCATATATTGACTTTGTTTGGATTATATAGAGGGGGAAAACCTTGTATGTATAATTCTGCCCCCTTACTGTCACTTTTACAGAACAGCCAATACACATCCATAGTATGTGACTTCTAAGAGATATCCAAGAAGTAGATTATTAGAGGCTAGCAGTTCTCACACGGCCATGTGCTTCTATGGGTGGGTGGATTTTTTCCTAACTAACTCGTGTTTCAATATTGGAGACTGGAAGAGCCTATTTGGTTATTACTGGACAAAGTCACTCTCCCCTGGCGGTATTGTGACCAGGGATTCCCCAGATCTGGAAGTGTAGCACAAATATCCCTACATTTTAAATGTTCTATTAAGGACAATGATTTGTTGTAAAATAAAAGAACATGTATGTTTCTTTTGCTTACAAAGAAGCTCATACATCCAAACTATTAAAGAAATTATCTATGTATTAGTATGTGATCGGTCATGAAAATGTATAGAATTATAAAAAAAACAAAAAAACCTAAAATTATAGTTTTGTTATCTCAAAATCTTAGATTAGGATATTTAGATACGGTCTCTTCATTGAGAATGCCCACAAAAGACCCATTTGTGGGAATTAGATATTAATGCAACCTGATCTAATCAAGCAGAAATTGTTAACATCAACTCTAATTCCTGTTGCAGATGTCCAGGGTAGAAAATTGTCAGAAGCTGCTTTCTGAGAATCCATTTCTTACTGGAAATAATGACACGTCAGGATATTGTATCTCATTCCTCACTACATAAAGTCGCCATCATACAAAACACATCAGTATAATGATATAAAAATATTCATCCCATATACATCTATTTCTTGTACTTACTCACATGTAATGAACATATTCATTGAATATTATACACTCAAATAAAAAGCTGCTTCTAGGTGAAATGCAATCACAATATATACATTGTACTGCGGTCCAGTCCATGCAGTGTGAATTTAAATGGATTTTCAGTTCATCACCATGCATTAAAAATAAAGGCATGGCAATAGTAGTAGTACAGGTAACAGCTATATAGTAATCAATTTAACAATCTAAAATTTAGTATTGGAGAGCTGGGTGCTAGCGGATTGTGCATTGGTAACAAAGCTTTGGTTCCCCAGAGCCTACTGCTAAAAATGGTTTATTTTAAGTACAAACATTCCAATATTGGCTGGGTTCACTTAAGTTGCAAAACTTATCATATAGCCTTTTCTAATAATTTATTGTAAGGAGCCATATGACATTAATTATTGTTTTGGATTTCTATCGCTGAATGTTTATATTTCAGTGAAATGCACTCATGCACTTTGATAGTGTATAGTTTTTTTCCCAACAGAATTGAAACCATGTGCAACTAACTATAGTTAACGAATTACAGTGCAATGGAAAAACTGTGGGTGGATTTAAAGAAAATTCAGATATTTAAGTTGGGATTGGCATTAATTTAAGTAACTTTATAGATTAACCGCAAATGCTGCAAATGGGTTTCTATATTTATTTTGAAAAAAAAATTACTTTATTCATTTAGTTTGTATACAAAGTTTTTTTTCCTATAATGCTCACATTTTGAATTAATTACAGTTACTCTATAGCTTTCACTACTGTAGATATCATCAAGAGCTCTGTTTACCAATCCGCTTTACAAGCAGTTGACAGCCTTTGCATTGGAACGGTAAAGAAGAACTCCACCCACCAGCAGTATTAAGCGGCAAGTCCCTATCCCCAAACTATTATGGCAGGGTTCATATTTCCAGACCTAAGAGTAAACATTGCGTGCACTTTAAGACAAATACATTCAAATCAATTTAGACTACAACAAATAAAAATAGTAAATTAAACTCATAATAATTTACACAGCATTACAAAAATCTTTACCATTTTGATAACTCAATGCAACTGACATTTTAAAGAAGAACTTCAAACACTGCTCTTATTTAGCAGAACGACAAGGGACCCTGTTACGGACATAAACACCACCACTAATTCAGTAATAGTCACATGTTACTGCTTCTTGAGGCAAAGAATTTTGAATATTGTCACCTCTTGTGTCAAGATTACCACCAACAAACCAGTGTTCAAAACAGGATAGCATCATGAGCTGTAGAAATGAATCATATATGGCTCAAGCAGCTCTTCCCAGACTTCATATAGCACATGACCACCCTTCTGATGATGCACACACGAACAGCTTCTTGCTTGAACTTTTCTTTTATTGCCAGGACGGAAAGCTAACCTCATATCGCTAAGGCTACAAGAAGTGTGTTGAACTTTGTGTTAAGTTAAGAGACCCTAACCCAGCTCCCTAGTCACCAGCCAACTTGTTCAGCATCGGGCATACTGAATAACTGAAGGCTTAAATTTGCACTCTTCCCACAGTCGTAGCTTGATGGACAGGGGACATTCCTGCCTAGTCTTTATAGAGGACTGCCCATTAGGTGCTCTGCTTGACTAGGTTTCCAGCAGACACACGCTGTTAGCTGTGTAAAATGATATTCCTAAACCACTTCATAATATAATATATGTAAGTATGTATGTATGTATGTATGTATGCGTCATTATATATATATATGTATGTATGTATGTATGTATGCGTCATTATATATATATATATATATATATACACATATATATATATATATATATATACACACATATACATATATATATATACATATACATATACATATACACACACACACGTTAACCCGTGCATGATACTCATGCATTCTAGTCAAATCAAGCTACTTAAGGTGTTAAAAAGGTTCTTGTCATGCATTTGGGCCTGGCCCAGGCCTCCTCAGGGGAAGAGCGTTACTTCCCGACGCAAGTGCCCTTTTTTAACGTGGTTTTGTCCACATGTCACCACCTCATCATTTTTCTCCACCACCTCATTCTTCATCTTCATCGCCACATCCTTCATCAAGCTACTTAAGGTGTTAAAAACTCCCCACTGTCACCCCCGGCAACCACCAACCACTCCCAACTGTCACTTCTCCTTCAAGAAATATATAGGTCAGTGTATAACTCTGCCCAGCAGGTGGCGCTGCAGCATTTTTTTTTCACACACGCCACTAGGCATTTATATAGTAGATTATCTAATATATATAAGCCTAGCGGCGTGTGTTAGTCTGTGTGTGGAAAAAAAACCAAGCTGCAGCGCCACCTGCTGGCCGGAGTTATATACTGACCTACTAAATTCTTAGCATTATCTAATATATAAAAGTAAAAGCCTAAATTTACGAGTTGAGGGGTCAAACTCATTTTCGTGAGGTAATGTTACCTCATGAACACACATTAAAAAGGGCGCTTGCGTCGGGAAGTAACGCTATTCCCCTGAGGAGGCCTGGGCTAGGCCCAAATGCATGACAAGAACCTTTTTAAGACCTTAAGTAGCTTGATTTGACTAGAATGCATGAGTATCATGCACGGGTTAACTTGTGTGTGTGTATATATATATATATATATATATATATATATATATATATATATATATATATATATATATATATATATATATATATATATATATATATATATATATATATATATATATTCATCAAATACTGGAATTAAGCAGCTGCCAGTTTGTGCTCTTGACTCTACAGCATAGCAGAAGACACTCTGCACACACATATATATCAATGCACATACGGCAGGCAGACATATAGGAGAAACAATATAATCAGAACTATTTGTATGCTATGTATACATGTGAACAAACACCACAACAAACAAAAATGATTCCAACATTGACGCAACTTCTAAATTTCTGTATCTTTGGTGTTTTACGATCCTAATAAATTTATCTGAACATGTAAAACAGACATTTCAAATAACCTATATTTATATATACGCACACTCACACGCATATCTAGCAATGGAACTTTCCCTTTTCATCTTCAAGGCTGCAGTGCCAATAAGATCTTACAGGGCTGAATGGATTCAATAGAAATCATTAAGCCTGTTGGCCAATCTGCACAGATAATTACACTTTTGGCTACAAATGTACAGTTTTATTTGCTGCAGGGAATGTGACATTTGTAGCCAAAAGTGCTACATAAAAGCAGCAGAGGTTTAACCCTCCAAATCCAAACACTCTCTTTAGTATCTCCAATATATTTAGTATTCGGAATTAAAGCTACTCGGGTTCTCTAATCTCAATGCAGGTAGAGGATAATTCCTATCAGTTCACATACTTGCTGCATAAAAGCAGATCTCTTCAACACCTTTAATGGTCCAGGTTTCTTTGTAGTTCTATTACCCCCCCCCCCCCAAACAAAGCAATTAACTATTTAAAGTGAACTAAAACTATCACTCTCTATCTTATTCCTTTCTACAGTTTTAAAATAGAAAAATAACATATCTGTACAAGTCACCTAAACACACTACAGTCAGCCACTTTGTGGATGGAACTGATAGGCCAAGAATGTACCCGAAACCAAAAAATAAATCTGTTATAAAATACCCTTCAAACGTACCTGTGAACCTGCACAGGTCAGAGGCAGCCATTTTGTTTTATAGTGAACCAATTCAGCAGCATTCCTGAGAAACAATAACGCTGCCAGCCACTGAGTGTAGGTGACAGATGCACTTAACGAATGTGTTTATTACAAGTTACTTATTACAATTATAAATTGTGGTGACCCCACCATATTATTTTACATACCTAATACTGGGGGTGGGGGGTTCTATTTAAAAAAGTGAGATTAGACATAAACCCACTGTTCTCCGTGGAACAGCCATCTACACAATTTATCAAGGAGTTAACACGAGAAAGCAGACCTTCTAATTGCATTAATCTACTTTTCATTGGTTACAGCAGTCCCCATAGAAATCAGACATTCTAATTGCATTAACCTACTTTTCATTGGTTACAGCAGTCCCCATAGAACTCTATGGGGCTGCAATGTAAGCAATTTATGAAGTAGTGAAGAACATTGCAAACTAACCCCATCTCAGGATAGCATTAGCTTCCCTTTTCCAGTCCAGTGATGCCAGAAAGGCTACGCTTGATCCCTGGCCGGGTCAGATCACTATGCGCGTGCGCGGACGTAGGCCGCGTGTGTGCATTTCAGTTCCTGCGTTTGCTGGCAGCATTAGAGGGGTCTTCTCTGGTTGTCCCAGAGCAGCTATGACATAGTAAATAGCAGTGGTACTGCATTATGTCTTGCTGAATAGTACATAGGCCCCCCACCTTTTTTTTTTTTTTTTTTATTAAAAAAAAAAAAAGATTTTCTGGTTTCCTCTAACTGGGTAAATAAAGATTACGGCTTGCAGTGTGTATTTTCTGTATCTCTGATATCCATTTTCTTGAGCCGATTAAGAATATGGATTATATTTTTACATTCTCGTCACTGATTGGCTGTAAGAATAGAATATGTTATCACCACTTAAATCCACGGTGGTCCACAATCAATGTAAGATGAAGTGGTACCTGGGGGGACCCTATATAATACATCGACTTAATGGTATTTCCCTACCCTGAAGTAGTTCTTAAAAGCAGCATTTATGTTTGAGGTTCTACGGTCGCGCTGTGAATGTTTCAATGAGAAAGGGTGAACAGCGGCATTTATAACAGCAGACATACGATATTTCCATCACTGTCACCATTGTAATACCTCTGCAGCCCAGGCCCAGGCAGAGCCATGGACACGGCGTGTTCAGTCTGGTGCTGGGAGAGACAGATTAATAGCCAGGTATTCCATCTGTTACCCGGCACTTTCATGCTTGTACAACCTTGTTAGTGTGTTTTCTTACACGGGTCTGACAGTGTAATACAGGACGGTAATGACTCACCACTTGTTTTTCTTGCGGATGTAGTCTTTCTCAGAGAGGTTGACGAGATAGATCATAGGCTTGGAGGTCAGAAATAAGTATTTATTTAGCACATCAATCTAGAAGAAAAAATAAAACAATTGGACTGTGCATGTATTGCTACAGATGCCAACATCAGCAGTGACTTTTTACACATTTAGAAACCACAGATTGTGAACTTAATTTTTCTTTTCAATACGCTGTAGGCAAACGATGCACAGAATGGGAGAGACATTTAGGCTTTTCCTCAAAATAGGGGAAAAATAAATAAATACATTTGCGGTCATTAAAAAAAATAAAAATAAATAATACACCCTCATTTTTTTAAAATAATCCTTCCACATAGTATGAGCTCCGTTCTCTGTTCATTTGGGAGTGTTGCTACGAAAAACAAAATATAAAGCACAAACAACTATAAATAAGCTTTGAATGATGTATTGAAAGACAAAACAAAAAATAACACCTTGGTTGCTATGGCCAACTGCACATTTATTTATTGGCTTAGTAGTTAAGTCCCACAGACTTCTACAGAATAGTGGACTTGCCATCATTAATTGAAGAAAAAAACAACAAAAAAAAACAAACAAACAAAAAGAAAACCTCTCAAACATGGGACTGCTTTACAGAGAAATTCATTTCCATTAGAGAGTCCACTAGACCCAAAATACAAGTTGTCATATATCGTATAAGGGTTTCTGGTCACTTACTAGTATAAATAAGTTTAAATAAGTTTCTGGTAAAGTTGTGGTTATAGGAGAAGATATTTTCCTAAACATTGCAGACCTGCTTTGAGCAATCCCACAGACTAACACAGTAAACCGGCCTATGCAGACTTTAACAACAGCTTGCAGTCAGATGTACAGCCGATGTAAACACAATGTCTCAATTTCTGTCAATGTATGGGAACTTACATATATATTTGTGAGTGTATTAGTAGATCTTTTACATAAGGCATCTTGTATTTTATATTTAGTGGTCCTTTAACACAAACCTTTTGTCCTAAAATGCAATTTAAATTGTGAAATTCTTTCCAAACACCACAACAGTGTTTCATACAGCACCCACAGCTAGGTATTCAGAGATGTATTTACCGATTGGTGAATACAGTCTGAGCAAAAAGTAATTCGATCAATAATACTCATTGCCATCAATGCGGTTTGTTCCATCTTTGATTAGTGATTTATTTTGCAAAGATAACACTGATTATGGAGTATAGCAATCTCTAACCATGCACAGAGCACAGAGCCAAAAAAGCGCTTGTGAGTACTAAGACTTTAGTGTTTATCCACACTGAGCTTTTCATTTAGCTTCCATGTGGTTTGCACATGAAAACCTGATTAAAAACTGAAAAATCTGCAAAAAAGTTTTGTTGCAGAAATACTGAATTCCAATAAAAAAAAACAAACACACATTTTCACTGTGTTTTCTGTTCATGAAAAACAAAAGCATCATAAACCCAAACATAGTAAGAACACGCAGTTTAGCAGGTGACAGCCTCTGAATGATCTACTACAATATTTAACAAACCTTGGATACAGTAAAGCTGACTCCGTCACATAGACATGGGGCAATAGTAATTAAAACCGAGCAGGCACAGTGAATCTTTCAGTTGTAAATGCATTTAAATATGGTAATGTATATATGAATATTTATACTGTAGTGACAACCCCTAATAAGTAAATGCTAATTGCCAAACTATATCAACAATGTTAAGTTTAATAGTCCAGCAAAATAATTACATTTATTTCTTTTGGTGCTTTTATTTCCTTGTACTCTAATGATGCTTTTACTTATTATTGCACACTGGTGCCTTGTGGGGAGGACAAGTCTGTAATATAATATGCACCAATTTTAATTTTCAATATTTCGGAAAATGTTCTCTATGAAAGCCTGCAAGCACCTTCATGCCTACCTCCCTATTTATAAATATATTTGGAAGAAAGTCTCTCCTTCTGTTAAATATACAGATTCTAGATGTCACTGAGGCATTCCATGGCTAAATGTAGGGGTAGGGTCCACGTGTTTTGCCCTCTCTCACTTAAGAGGTTTTGGCAGGGAGGGGCAACTTTATAGCTGATGCTAAACTGTCTTGCAGACAGCTGGGACGTGCTAGAAATTCATGGGAGATGTGGTTCAACAACAGGGGGCATTATTCAATAAGGTCTGAAGACTGCGGTTGCGCGGTGGCTGTGCATTACATAAGGTTCCGCAACAACGTCTATCTCCCTTCACAACCCTATGGGGGGTGAAGGGAAATCGGCCTTGTTGCTGTACCGCGTAGTACCTTTGCCGACTGAGTACAATGTGCGATCTCCAGACCTAATTGAATGTGCCCACTGGAGTGCTAAAGTTTGCTCATCTCATTGTAACAGCACTTACATAACAATAATATAATAACAATATCAACATGTTAAAAAAAAATGGCTACAGTACCTCCTTGTCATTCCATTCGTGGCAATAACGAATATGATTCATTTCATCAATTGTCCAGGTCTTGACTTTGCACATTATGTCCTAAGAGAAATAAAACGGGGAGAGAAAAAAATAAAAAATAATCCCAAAACATAAATTTGAACTTGATGCCAAACACAATTGTAAAATGTTTAACCTCACCATAAAATCACCATCCCTGGACAGTCATAAGCCAACGATATTCTTATATACAACAATAACACGCAAACACTAACCAACCATTACAGATCGGCACTGACTGTTTAAAATTGGTTACATTTAGATTTCAATTACACACACTTTAACAAACGCATACGTTTCAGCACTTTATTTGACTTGATTTATAAAGCATTAAATCTGATTTGTGTCTCAAAGCGAAGATTGTTGATAGATGGAAATTTAATGATGTCCTAAATCAGTGTTGGCTAACCTGTGACACTCCAGGTGTTGTGAAACTACAAGTCCCAGCATACCCTTCCAGCAATAAGCTACTATATATTGGCAAAGCATGCTGGGACTTGTGGTTTCACAACACCTGGAGTTTCACAGGTTGGCCAACACTGTCCTAAATTAAACTGGGCCTGTCATTTAGGGTTGACAAATCTAACATTAATAGCAATGCTTAGTGTACATTTATTAACAGATACTAACATATAGTAAAAAAAACAAAACAAAAAAAAAACCCAAAAAAAACACCGGACTGGACAGACCTTCAAAAGTTATGATCAAGAGTCAGGGTCAGAAGTTAAGGGCCAAATTAAACAATTTGTGAAACGCACAAACATTTTCCTTTTAGGTGAGGCGACAAGCCCTCATGCCTAATAACAGGCAGCATATAATTAACCCAAAAATGATACATCATCTCCACATATAGTCACCCTGTGTCCCGACGGCCACAGTTTGAACATGTTCCCACTGATTAAAGTTCTATGCAGAGAGGTTTTCAATGCTTTTACTGCGGTCATAGACGCACAATATTGAAACCCTTCTCCAACCACAGTGAAAACACAACACCTAATACCACTGTGCCTCAGAGTTGTAATGGTTTCTGGCAAATGCACTGAAGTGTGCCCAAGTCGGTGTGGTCTTCATGCCTGGCATTTGTACAGCTCTATGGTAGAACATAACACTAGAATAACAATGCCCTCTGTCATACAACACCCTGTGGGCAGCAATAATAGTTTCAATTGGAGCGGTTTCTTAAGGGTGTGCCACCCACAAGAGCCAGCAATCACAACAGTGAGTAAAGAGAGGCAGTATTACAAAATTTGAAAAATAAAATATCACCCCCTTCTAATGAAATAAATCGCACAATTCAATTCCATGTCATGTTATGTGACATAGTAAGAGAGAAACATTTGGTGAGCTCTAATCGAACATTTCAGACCCACTTATTCATTGCAACTAAGGTTTTTGTCTTCATTACTTCCCTTCAAATAAATACAATATCTCCAGCATGGTCCTATTAAACCTTATCAAAGTTTTTGGGAGAGAAACATTTCAGTCATGTTTTCGTCCAATGAGAAGCCAGGAAGCGCTTTCAGGGCTCTGGGTCTTTGGGTAGTAATGTGCCTGGTCATATAAACTGAAGGCTGATATCACATGGGTGCTAAGTGTGGAAAGATTCTTTTTTATAGCCAATGAAATGTGGGCAGAAACTTTATTGACAGAAAATAGTATTTAATGGGAAACAGTGAGTTCCGTAAGAGCAGTAAGCAGTGTTTCTATAACGACAACACCATCATGTGACAGGATGTCAGTTCTTCCTATTACACAGCATGCACCACTAAACACTGCTGAGCATAATGTTTCATATGCTGGAAAAGGCATGGGTGCACACCAACCTCTGTTCCATGGAAATATTCAGAGCATAAAGTGTAGTGTCCAGTTCTCTCCCAGCGGTGTGGGTGATCACTGACCTCTGTGGTAAACATGGTGATGCAGCCGGACCACAATGTATATATACTATAAATGGGGTTTTCACTTTAAACCACCCATGTACTAAATCCCCCTCCCTTCCCAATACTACTACTTTGCCGGGTTATACAGATGCGCCCCCCCCCCTCTCCAATAATCCCTGTACTAAATCCTTCCCTACTCCCACTAATAATGTACAGATGGATAATAATAATAATACCTTGATTGGGTACCATCCCCTGGGATCCTCATATTTTTTTTTTATTTCTTTTTAACTTGGACACCACATTTAAGGAGCTCTTTTATCATCACTGCTAATCACAGAAACAAAGCCTGTTGTTGCAGAAGTGAAGAATTTTAAATTCTACAGGTGGTTGAAGAGTGAATAAAGGGACAATTTCCATGCTACAGAAATCAGGGTTTCGTCACTAAGGATACTTTATTGTTTAAAACAAATAATCTCTTTATTTTGGGAAATTTGGAAACAAACATGTAAGCAGGAGACAAAATACATAAAGTACAAACGTACTGGATCCAAAAGAATACATTAACAAACGCGTACGATTGTAAGAAAACATAAAAGATTAACAAGGCTTTAAGTTTACAGACGTAGGGAAATGGCAGGTAGTATCAATAACAATTCAATGTATTGCTTATAGGCATGGGGGAGGAGGGAGGGGAAAGAGACCTGGGGGTAAATGTATCAAGCTGAGAGTTTTCCGGCGGGTTTGAAACACCAATCAGATTCTAGTTATCATTTATTTAGCACATTCTACAAAATGATAGTTAGAATTTGATTGGTTGCTATAGGCAACATCTCCACTTTTCAAACCCGCCGAAAATCTCTCAGCTTGATACATTTACCCCCTGATGTTTAAGGGCAAGGTCATATGGGTAGGTTGGCTTCCCACAGGGCCAAGACCTGATAGACGTTATCTTTATTGTGTAAATGACCGGTGATGTCTCCATGCGGGTTATGAAACAGATATAGAACTTGAGGAAAGAAACATGGGGTGGTTCTCTCTGCTTCCACATCTTAGTGATTAGACATCTAGCTGCATCTAGGACATGGGATGCTAGTTTTGTGGAGGATTTCACAGTATCTGGCAGCAGGTAGCCGAGAAGGAACAACCAGGGGTCCGTGTGAACATATGGCATGGGAGAAGTGAAGAGAGGAGGTCCCTGATCAGCAGGAGGAGATCTTGGGGCCACCAGAAATGTATAAACTATCAATATATTTTCTTGAGGGAGGATATAATTAGGATTAGGTTCTCCCTGATTATCAGCATGGGGACTGAAACAAATAATACAGTGTTTCTCTAGGTGACCTCATCTGCTAACATGGAACATCAATGTCTAGGCCAGGGGTCAGGGAACTTTTTTACCTTTTACCCCCAAATATATTTAGATACGCCGACGTTACCCCCTTCATTTGAAAGGAAGGAAATCATATATTATTAATTATTGGAATTCAAAATTTTATTGAATCTATTCAAAATTTCTTTGAAAGCTTCAACTTCAAAACTTCAGGTTTTGGAAAAATGATGTTGCTTCATTTTTGATACAAGAGCATCAATATTGGGGCATTTTGATGTCAGAGCTATTTGGATACAGTCTTCAGCGTCCACTCAATTTCTCTGCTTTGTTTTTATGTTCGTTAGAGTGGAAAATCCTTGTTTGCAAAGGTAGGTTGTTGCAAAAGGCAGCAACTTTTTGACTGCCTCCTTATGTGCGATTTTGAATGCCTTTGCAGCTGTTGACATCCAAAAATATGACAGATCTGCTTTGTTTTCAAATGCAATGCATGCTTCATTATTGCATCGAAGCTCAAGAAGTGCCTCTGCCAACCTTTGAGGCTCTTCTGGTACAACAGCAATTTCACATTTAAAGGGGTCTACATTCCAACTGACAGCATGTGAATCGGCAACATTACTCCCAGTAATTTAATTTTTACCCCATTTGGGGTAATTTACCCCTGTTCCCTGACCACTGGTCTAGGCTCTATTTCTTAAGAAATTACTTTGGAAGTAATTAAACAGTGCATGTTTTATCCCAATCAAACCTAATAGTAATGGAGAACTTTAAACATTTATTTTCCCAGTTTGCAAATAACACTGTGATAATGTAAGGAATGGAATATGGGCCTTTACATCTGGATGAGCATGGCCCTTATAGGGAGCCAATATAAAAAATGATGGTGAGTGGAGACTAGACAAACAAAAGAAAGAGGGCCATGTCTGAAAACTATTAGAAATCGGTGGTATTACCCTTGGCAAGCAATCAGATTCAATAATTTTTCAAGTAGAATTTATAAAAAAAAAAAAAAAAAAAAATGAAAATGAAAAAAATATGTCCAACTGGTTATTAATAATAAGAGATATATGGACTCCATATATAATATCCACACAAACATTTGCATGCTTCCAGCGGGAAACTGTTTGGTTGTATGAACATCGAACCCCAGACAAGCAATCTTAGGGTTTTACTTATGATAATTCACCCAAAAATTAATTATCCTTTAAAAAAGGAGCCCTCACAGACCAATAACTATGTAGGAAATCTGAAAAAGCCAACCATTTACAAGCACTCCTAATCAACAGAATATGAATGATGTCAGGGAGATGCTGAAAGGCAATACTTTGGGCTTATATACACTGCAAGTTGTGGTCAACTAGGTCTGAAACATAAATGACCAGAAAAATTGATTACAGATATCTCAAGTGCTGTCATATTAACCTGTTTTGTGCATGAGCACCATTAGGCTGGTGTTACACAAGCAATGTAGACTGCATTACTCAAGTAGAAAAACAAAAATCATTGGGAAATGTGGTTTCCCTGTTACATGAGACTGTCTCAGATGTCAAAACGCTGCAGTGTTTAAACAGCTGAAGCACTTTGTAGCGTTTCCCTTGTGACAGAACATCCACACTTCCCAGTCACTGCCATGTACTGGAACTTATAAATACCACTGTGTTCTGGCTGGGAAACCAGTTTAACACCAACTGTCAAAACAATAAGACAGCCCCTCCTAGACAAAATAGTATTCTGAACATGAGAACCTAAATCTGAATGTAACTGGCTATAAAAAATACTGACAACATAAAATCAGCTGAAGGAATAATATATAATCTTTAAAAACCTTTATATTAACCACAAAGTACACACAGTAATACGGTTTGCATACATATGCTAATAATGTTTTTGACAGAGTAAAAACCACAATAGTCGTGGTTTGGTTCCAGAAAGTTTTTGACACCTTTAGAAATTTCTGCATAGAGGTTACCTTAAATGTGTTCAGATCTTCATCCAAGTCATACAATAGATACAGAGAAACAATGAATAAAAAACACACAAAACACATGCAAATTAATTTATGAGTTTATGCTCAATGATGGTCAATCAAACACTAAAATTTCTTTGTTTGCAAAAGTATGTGAAACACTATGATTATCCGTATAATTAGGGGGATATTTAAAGTCAGGAGTGTCAAATAATAAGATGACAATCAGGTGCAAGTTTGGGTGGCCCTGCCCTAAAAACAAAAACAAAAAACAAACCTGAGCCTTCACTACCAAAGAGTGGTCTTCACCAAACAGGTCTGTGAATGAATGCCATGCCTCGGAACAAGGGATATTTTTGAGGACCTCAAACAAAGTTGTCAATGCTCATCAAGCTGGAAAACAATTTCTAAAGACTTTGGGCTTCACCAATCCACTGTCAGGCAGATAGTGTACAAATGGAGAAAAAAATCAACACCATTGTTACTCTCCCCAGAAGGGGTCATCCAACAAAAATCACTCCAAGAGCAAGTCACATAATATTCTGGGAGATCAAAAAGTACCAGGGTAACGTCAAAGGATCTGTAGGCCTTTCTTGCACTGGCTATTGTCAGTGATCATGAGTCCACCATCAGGCAAACACTGAACAAGAATAGAGTACATTGGAGGATAGCAAGGGGGAAGCCACTAGTCTCCAGGAAGAACATTATTGCCTCATTGTTTCAACTTTATTAAAGACCACCGGAAGAAAGTTCTGTGGATGAATGAGTCTAAAATGGAACTTTTTGGCTTGAATGAGTAACGTTATGTTTGGAGAAAACCAAACCCTGCATTCCAACATAAAAACCTCATCCCAACCATGAAACACGGTCAAGTCAATATCATGGTCTGGGTCTCTTTTGCTGTCACAGGACGGATTGCCATCATTGATGAAACTATCAATTCTGGATTGTATGAGCAAATTCTACAAGAGAATTTCAGGGTATCCATCCATCCATGAAATGAAGCGCAACAGAAGGTGGGACTTGCAGTAGTACGGCTCTAAACACAATGTCCATTTAAAAAAAAAAAAAATATTGAAGCAGAAAATAATTTCCGTTTTGGAATGGCAGAGTCAAATCCCAGACCTTAATCCAATCGAAATGTTGTGCCAGGAACTGAAGCAGGATATTCATGCAGGAAAGCCCACCAACAACCGGGAGTTAAAGAAATTCCTCCCAGCCAATGTGAGGGACTGATCAACAAGTATCATCAATGTTTGATTGTAGCCATTACTGCTCAAGGGGATCGTACCAGTTATTGAAAGCTTAGGTTCACATACTGCTTCCCACATGGAAATTTAATGTTGGATTATTTAGATCAGGCCTGTCCAACCTGCGGCCCTTCAGATGTTTGCGAAACTACAAGTCCCAGCATGCCCTTCCAGCTATCAACTGGTTGTCTACCTGCAAAGCATGCTGGGGCTTGTAGTTTCACAACACCTGGAGGGCCGCAGGTTGGACAGGCCTGATTTAGATCGATAAATAAATGAAAAAGTATATTGTTTGTGCGCTATTTTATTGTTTGGTTTCTTCTTGATCTATTTTTATGACTTCGTTGAAGATCTGAACATATTTAAGGTCATATTTATCCAGAAAATTATAAAGGGTTCACAAACTTTCTAGCACCACTCAAAGGCTAAAACTGTGCATCATGATTGGAGCAAGTAGCAAGCCAAACAGAACCCTGCATCCAATAAACAAATGCTTATTAACAAAGAATAAGAGAGAATGTGTGTGATTCATGAAGAAAGACCGTTTCCAAACCAATAGATACAGAGGTGATTATTGTCAATGAAAGCTTATTCCATCCCATTTTATAACAGTAAGTTGCTGTTTTTTGTTTGTCTTTTTTTTTGCCAAAAATCCTTCCCCTGCCCCCTTCCGCCACCCCGCCTGCAAAAAGTGAGCTGTGCCAAAGCCTCCATTACACAATGGCAAGAGGTTTGCACCGCTGACCCCTTGCCAGCTGCATTCAGGCTTGGAACATCTCTCTCTGCAGGAAACCTAAAGGCTTTCTAGTTAGCAGGCTAGTGTGCATTCAGGAGTAGCAACTGCTGGAAAAGCCCAATGCTCTTTGTTTTTATGGCCTTCCTTTACAAAAAGATTAATCGTCTGTGAAATGGAAACTGCAAACAGCAAGTGACACAAAGTGATCCCTTTGAGCCTTCCCTGATCAGTTTTGTCGTTGTATATCTCAAAGCCGCATGTGGTTAGGTCCAGAGTACAAGCAGGTGATAATGAAGAGCCTGCTCCGAGTGGTCAAAATAGACCCTTTAAGAAAAGACGGCATTTTTAAGGGTTGAGGTGAGATTTTGTTAAGAATAAATTAAAATTCTAAAGTGTTCTACTGCACTAATCAAGCCATGTGATTCAACTGCCTATATATTGAGGCATTTGTTATTACAGATTAATATTGTTAAAATATTAATACAAAAAGAAAAGTCACGCGACATTTCTCAAAACTGTAAATAACTGGAGCACTTATTGAAGAATTTGCCTTTTTTCTGTCGCATCAAGAGAGGGAAGGAGGAGGGGGGAGGACTGAGGGGAAAAAAGTTCCAATAGCATAGCTAATTTTCTGCACCCCAGGAATAGGAGCTCCCCGCAGATTTTAACAAGTAAGGGGGATTGCTAAAACTTTTTAATGAAATCCAACATGTTCTACCTAAAAGAATAATCACTTTAACTCTCGTCATTGCAAATTTTCACTCACAAAAATGTTTAAAAGTGGCTAATGTAACACCGTTTCCTACAAGGAGAAGTTCAAAGTGCTATATTACAAATGCATTATGATTAAAAACGCACTGTGCAGCCTTGCTATTAAATGTTCTTTAAACCCTAAAAGGTTTCCCATAGATCTCCCTTGGCACTGCATATACAACCTTTGACAAGTAATGTAGACCATTTTTATTCATTGCCTAAAATTGTAGGCAATTATGTGCGTCATACTGGCCACCTGCAAACTCTGAATGCCTACTCTGGTTGTCAGAGCGAGGACGGAAAAAAAAAAAAAACCTAATGTCGCAGGGGATTAATCTATGGAGAGAGTCCTCCTTAATAGCTTCGGCAGGTGAAATGGCCCAGCTGGTTACTGCGATGAGTGGCCAGGAGCAGCTTATGTACAGACATGCAACAAGACTTCACATAAGGGAAAAAATATATATATATAATCTAGTCACATGCACAGACAGAAGGTGTCCTGTTCATTCCGAGGTACAAAAGCAACACTGCAATCACTATCAAAATGGTACAAAACAGGAGAAGTATGCAGCACTGAAGATAGAATAGTAAATTTATTTGCTCTTAAAAACAAATTATTCCAGCTTCACCCTACCACACAGTGGAGGCAGCCATTTTGTGGCATGGACCAATACTCATGAGAATTCATTATGGCTTTACTCCTCATGCCTCAGTGAGGTAAGATGCATTCTCAGAACTACTGGTTCAGTTCACAAAATGTCTCTCTCCACTGTGAGCAAGTAAAAGAAATATCTGGCAAACAAGAAAAAACAAGTGAAATGTTAACTGTGACTTAATATTCTCAAAATATTTAAATTGTTCCCTTTTAAGTAAAGATGAAGGCAATCGGATTTGGCCGGTTGTGAAATTTGGGTGAATTTTAGAGATTACTGTTTAGAAAGAAAATATATTTACTGTTCTTTTAAACTGATTCAGTACAGTACAGAACAGCACACTAGACCTCACTGCCACTAAATGATAAAAACCAAGAGTCCTCCAGACCCCCCTTCACTAGCCGGAATTTTGCCACACTGACCACTTATTACCCAGGAAGCCACCGCCAAGCGTGTTGGTAAGAACCCCCTGGGACTTTCTAGTGCAGGGCTGGTATGTTCAGGGGGAGGGGGGGGGGGCTGCTGTGGGTTTTTTTTGCACCCTACTGCCCCCTCCCATAGAGGTACCTGCCCCCTACCATACAGGTACCTGCCCTGCACTGATCAGCAGCAGGGAGACCATACTAACGGTGAGAGCCAGAACTAGCAAGCTGTGGGCCCCGATGCAGGGAAGTGGGGAGGAGGGAACCAGAGCCCACAGCTCGCTAGTTTCCTGTGCCGAGGGCCCCATTATCTCCATGGGCACCGATGCACCAAACCTACTGCACCAATGGTAGTTCCGCCACTGCTCATTGTCTCTCTCATAGTTAAAACCAGCCCAGTCAGTCTAGCACAGGGGCTGGTTGAGGACTGAAAGTGAAATGAGAGCACATTTTTTTTTAATTTATTTTACACAGGACACTGTATGTGGACTGTTTTAATAGAGGTGACGAATGTGTCCGCAAATGGCTCCCACACATTTAAGCCTTTTTTTCATTATTAAACAGCATCATCTCTATGAAATCAGTAAGATATTTTGTTTTTTGTTTTCTCCACTTTGATGCTGAGAAAAATGTGCACAGAATAGGGCCGCGCGCCACCCGGCGGCCAGCAGACAGAGCAGGGCCGCGCGCCGGCCGGCGGACAGAGCAGGGCCGCGCGCCGGCCGGCGGACAGAGCAGGGCCGCGCGCCGGCCGGCGGACAGAGCAGGGCCGCGCGCCGGCCGGCGGACAGAGCAGGGCCGCGCGCCGGCAGGCGGACAGAGCAGGGCCGAGCGCCACCCGGCGGCCAGCAGACAGAGCCAACGCCATAATTTGGCTAACAGTATACAAAAGCTGACCATCATCATCCAGTAACCAGTACACAAACCTGAGCCCCCATTACCTGGTGTAAGACATAAAGCTGAACCCAAACAGAGGGTCTAATATACTTAGCTGAGCCCAATCTAGATTGAACCATTTACTCACCCTCCTAATAAAACACTGTGTCACACAACTGCTGTAAGTACAACAGGAGATAACCGAAATTGAGAGCTATCTGCTTATAACACACACAGGCTGCTAACATCTCTGTGACCTAAGTTATGTAATAACTCATCCTGTCTTCTGCTTGTGTCATATTTGTGGGTCATCGTGGAATAATAAAAACAAAAACCATGTCCTAGTGCTGCCGCTAAACTAAATGGGGGGATCACATCGAGGTCGCAGCTCTCTAGATGATTCTTTAGCATTTTGGAGGTCCAGCCCAAATCTGCTTGCAGCTCTCAAAGAGGCCACGTGTAGCCCTCAATGGGATCTTCGCCTGAGCAGAGTAGTCTCCCCTCTTTGGTCCCATGACATATGATTTTCATGTCAGAGTGAGCCTAGCAAATTCACACTATAAAACCTGTTCTTGGATAGTCCTACAAACTTGACTAGCCAAACGCAAGTTAACCTACTGTTTGCGCTACACTTCTGGAGATCCTCTATAGAAATACTTATGAGGTCACTGTACAATATCATATCTGTGTTGGCTTCTTTACTACAAACAATATTTAGAAATCCTATTTAACAGATACAGATTTAACAAAAAACATAAATGAGCCATTTATAGAATAAAACAAAACTCATACTGCCCAACAACATCAAACCACCGTAAAACAAACTACTCTATGGTTAGACTGATACAGTTCTGTACAATGGACTGGAAAGCATAGGATTGTACTTTTTAGAGCAGAGCGGTAGATCAGTAGTTGATGTCTCCGGCACCCACAGTAGTTTCGCTACTTATCCTGCTCCTTCCACTATTCAACTATTGGTCCGTAGCTTCCCGCTTGTCCTCATATCATGACATTCCAGCACAGTGGCTAAGTGGTTAGCACTTCTGCCTCACAGCGCTGGGGTCACGAGTTCAATTCCCGACCATGGCCTTATCTGTGTGGAGTTTGTATGTTCTCCCTGTGTTTGCGTGGGTTTCCTCAGGATGCTCCGGTTTCCTCCCACACTCCAAAAACATACTAGTAGGTTAATTGGCTATTATCAAAAAATGACCCTAGTCTCTCTGTCTCTCTATATGTGTATGTCAGGGAATTAAGATTGTAAGCCCCAATGGGGCAAGGACTGATGTGAATGAGTTCTCTGTACAGCGCTGCGGAATCAGTGGTGCTATATAAATAAATGGTGAGGATGATAATTTATAGATAGGGTGGACCCAACACCAGAAGTAACGGTTTCTGAACAAGCGAAACTGAACCTGTTGCCGATACTGTAGACACAAACATAGTGTGGGCTGAACCAGTATACAAATGTTCTCTATTAGCTCAACAGAAACCAGTCACATCACTTACACACTGCATGAAACACGCATTTTGTCGGCTGACTTAAGAATAAAGTCTTTTAATTCACTAGGAATCAGCAACATCACTGAAGATGGCAGCCACTTCGTAGGCTGCTCCATTATTCAAATGCAAACCATCACTTCTGCCTCAGTGAGGTTACTGGTTCTTAGTGGACTGAAACAGCTGCATTTTGATGAACACTGGGTCAGCACATAAAATAACTCTCCACTATGTGTAGGCACCAGGCACACTTTATAATGACCTCCCCATTATGTTTATAGATAGGACATTACAATGGCATGTTGTCAGTTCATTTTAACATACTGACACTTTCCTTACGATACTCTGGAAGGGGATATAAAAAAAAACAAAAAAACGATGAACACTTTTCTCCATGACAGGCAGCGATTTTCACCACAGCATGTACTCAGAGGAGTAAGTCACACAATGGACCAGTCAAAATATCCCCTGTAGAGCACCTGCAGTTGTGTATTTTCATTGTTTCTGAATTGTTTTTAAACAAGAATTCATCATTATTCCCAGGGAAGTTAGAAAATGGTACAATGTAAAGAAAAAATGTGTTTCCAGAAATAAGTATTATGGGTAAGCCCATCAATAAAAATGTATTTGGTGTAGACCAGGAAATATATATTTCCTAAAAAGAGGTTTCATTTACCTGAAGTCAATGGCACTTCAGTAACTAAATAAAAGCATTGCAGTGTTACATCTTACAAATGGACCAGACGTACTGTAACGAAATACAGAGGCCATGTTCTAACATCTACACTGCATCTCATATAAATGTAGTAAGTAAGCAGTAGTAGATGACTCTTGTGGTCTGAATTTGTTTAGGACGGTCTTGGCTGTTGTTGATCAGGGGGCACAAAGAATGATATTGTCATTTTTGCTGTGATGTTCTCAGGAACACTTGACCACCATACCTCTTAACGTATCCCGTTTTTCTTTTTCTTTTTAATCCCCTTTCCTCAAAACCTCTATAAAAAGTAATTTTAAGTAATTATTTGCCCCTGCTGACGACCATCCAACACGACCTGGCTAGATGGGAACCTAGATACATTTCCTGGGTAGGTAGAATCCAAGTCATCAAAATTAATATCCTTCCCCCCCTAGTGTACTTATTTCAGACGCTCCCAGTGTCAATCCCCCGGAAAACTATCCTCTCTCTCCAAGCGTTCTGCAACCGTTTTATCTGGCAAGGGAAGAAACCCAGATTGAGTAAAGCGCTACTAGCCAAACCCAAAGAGGCTGGAGGCCTTGGTCTACCGCTAATGTTTGAATATTATTTGGCTACACAATTGAGCCACGTCATCTCTTGGCATCTCAACCCAGGACTAAAAAAATGGGTGGATATAGAAAATGCAATGACCCCTGATATACCTGTACACCACCTATTATGGCTTCCTAAATCTTGTAGACCGGCGTCAGTATACTCCTGCCCAGCAATTGCCTTTACTCTAAACTCATGGGATTTGGTTAATAAAAAACATAACCTAGCCCCATACCCTTCTCCCCTGACTCCCATTTGGACTCAGACATTATTCCCACCCGGGAGATCAACCACAATATCAGGTTGGTGGCGTGCACACAAGATAGAACGCTTTCTACATATTAAGGGAGAAACCGCCCCTGCCTCGTTAGATGAAATGCGAGATAAATGTCTCCCCCCTCCTCCTATTCATTTTCAATATGTACAAATCTGCAACTTTATTCAGTCACAAACCCGGTCCTCCCGTCTCCGTAGCAGGTCCCAATTTGAACGACACTGTATACACTCCGCAGGCCGTAGGGGAAATATCTCAATCATGTATCGTACACTCACAGCACCACCTGATCTAATTCTCGAACCTCATGAAGAGGCATGGCAACGGGACCTGGGGGAGTCTTGGGACAGCGAGGAGTGGTCTATCATCCACACAAGAACAGCGAAGGTCTCCATTAATGCAGGTACAAACTGCTATAAGATTTACACATGTTGGTACCTGGTTCTAGAGAGGTTGCATCGGATATACCCATCGGTTTCAGATAGATCCTGGCGCCTTTGCGGGGCCAAGGGAACTTTTTTGCATATTTGGTGGGAGTGTCCTGTCATTCAAACTTTCTGGAATCTCACTCTGGCTATAGCTCGAAAAGCCACAGGGATTAAAGTTAGTAAGAAGCCTGCTCAGATCCTATTTAAGCAATTTTCAGCTTTACTTATATCAGGGATGGGTTGGTTAATTGCACACATTTACCAAGCCTCCAAACTTCTCATAGCAAGAGCCTGGAAACAACCCACGGCCCCTTCTAAAGCAGAACTGATTAACCGTATTTGGTTTATCTCCTATATGGAGCACATCTCTCCCCTGTTGAATGATACCTTACCAAAATTTAGGGAAGTGTGGTCACCCTGGTTTATTTGGCAACAATCCTCCATCCCAGGAAATTCTTGATTTGTAACTCTAATAGATTGAGAGGTTAATACCCCCCCTTTTCCCCTTCCCCCTGACCTTTACCCTCCCCTTTTCTCCTATCCCGTTCCCTTTCTCAAAAATACAAAACCACCGCTGCCTTATGATTGTTTCACATTTGATATTTGCTCAGCTGTCTATACTTCTGTGTTGTTGAAAGTGCTATTTTTCATCACTGTTAAAGTGTCATGACGTTTATGATTCAGATGTATAGCTCTATTGTTTAAACCGAGTATGTTCATTTACTTGCTTATGCGGTTTCAAAATAAAAATTTAAAAAAAAAAAAAAGTGATTAGCGAATCACAGAAAGTAAACTAGCCTTACACAATTTTGGATCAGTGTGAGCTTCTCTTAAAACCCCAAATTTTTGTCTGAGTTAAACTCATCCTGTGACAGGACACATAAGGACCAAGCAGATGTGTGACTTAAGGTGGAGGAGACCATCCTGTCATTCACTAGGGTGCAAAGCCCAGAAATCACCCCCTAGTTTCTCCAAGAAATTCAGCTATTCCCCTATGGGAAATACAAAACTCCAGCGTTTCCCAACAGAGCTAGAACAGGTATGTCATCACCTGCCATGGGTAGTCCAAAGTAGGTGTGTTAGAGGTCACAGCTAGCTTGTTTAACATGTTTGGACTTAAAAATAGCTAATTAAATTACAAATTCTTTTGACATAGCTTCCGGTGTATGTAACTAGCTGTATTTTTGTGTCCCATTCACAATCTGGGCCATCAGCAGAGAAGAACAACTAAACAAAACATACATGTAATGTCCTTTACACATCTCACCAGCCCGTCTCCAACAACCAGTGGCTAAGGGAAGCAGAGCTAGAGAGTCACACAAAGACCACGGGCCACCACTTAACCTATCTGAGGATTTTTGGCCATATTAAAATACCTTAACCATACAATGTAAGCATACGGATAGTTATCCATAAATGATAGGGACAGCTTAAGGACTAATAAATTTGGTGGGAAATGGATGTAGACTGCTAACATATCAAACCTATCCACATCTATTGTGCACGCTACAAATTAGAGATCAGCAGCTGTGTGTGTGAATCGAGTATTGCAGAACTGGCCACTTTGTGTGAAGGTCTGGAAATACAATCCTTGGATAGGACTGACACTTAAGGCCATGTTTCTGGCAAAACATGCAAAATCGTACGGTCAATTGTGAAATGGGACAAATTTTGCAAAAGCAGGATACTTCCTTAATCTCTGCTACAAATATAAATTGCCCCTCTGGGTCAGATATGACTTACAAGGTTTGTCATCTCAGGGTATTATGTACTAAAAGACAGACATTACGGAAATAGCCATAATGACAAGCATGGTACGACCACCATACCCACTGGGAGCGGCGAGAGATGGCCCAAAAGGTGTGATTGCTGTAAAGACTTTGATATTTTTGTAAGCAAATTTGTCAAAGCCTCAGTATCCCTGTCCTGGGAGCTCAGGAAACAGAGTAAGAAAGGACACAGGGGGAAGAGAAGGGGCAAGCAGACACTCTGCGCCTGTTCCACAGCACAGGGAAGGGATAAATTCCCTGGGCTCGTGCCACGGGAATACAGGCATTGTGGAAGTTATTTATCCAGAGGCAATTGTCAAGATCATCCTTCGTTTGTTGCCACTCACTGTGATCATAACGTGCTAATTGGAGACTCTCCTCCCTAATTCTATGCTGTGTTCCCACAAAACTAAAACATCTTGTTGCAGCGAGGCAGTTCTACCTTCACTAATTTTGCCTGTCAAGAGTGTCATGAAAGGCCGTGAGGTTGGTGAGCAGCTCCATGGAGCCAGCTGGAAATGGCTGGTAAGTATTGTTTGTAGCCACCTCTGCGTCACTGGGAGAACGGCATGTCTCTGAGGGTGTCAGCGCTGAGGCACCGCCATTCTGAGTAAACTAATGAGCAAACCTTTTGAGCCAACGTGTGACCACATGCTTTGACTATTTGTATTAACATGATATTACAAAACTGTGCGGAGTAAAAGCAGTGGAAAGTGGCGGGGAAAAGTCAAAGCAGGGTCGGGGAAAGGAGAAAAATAAAAAGAGAGGGGTGGGGAAAGAGAAAAGAGGGTCTCTCTCCTCTTAATGCTGGTTTTGCGTCTTGATATCCATCCTCCATGAACTTTCTATTTATGCCACTGGTTCCCAAACTGTGCGCTGTGGCTCCCTGCGGTGCAGCGGCAATCTCATAGGGGTACAGCAGCTAGGACTGAGGGTAAGCAAGACTGGGCACTAATTGGTAATTATTTTGGCTTAAGGTTGCCTTGAAAAAATTATGGTAACCCTAAGGGTGCCTCGAACGGAGAAAGTTTGGGATCCACGGATTTATACAAAAGGAAAAAGACAGGGGATAAGTGCTTGGCACCGCTACAACCATTCAGGAACCACAGTAAATTCGAACAGTGACACATACAGAGCAAGTACTATTTTATTTTTATATTAACTCATTGACAGCCACCACAATTTGTTGCTGGTTCCGAGTGGAGATGTTCTTTAAACTACAATAGGTTTAAAATGTATTGAACTACTGACTGTATTAAAACACTACGCTTCATTTAACTGTGCATGGTACTTTCAGAAAAGATATACGCATTTAGAACGAGCCTTTTGTTTATTTACTTCCCACATTACAGAGATGGAAAGTAACAAACTCACAAATTTACTAAACTGTCTGTCACAAAAAAAAGGGAACATTCTGTAATAAAAAACACTTTAGAGCCTATTAAATATGTCACTTGCTATAAATATTCACCTAGGTGACATTGAATAATCTGAGGCATCAACAAGATAACCTTAAAAAGTGATCTGAACATTACATTGAGAGGGGACTTGTAGAAGCTCTTTCATTAGCACATCACAGTGACCTGAGGTTGGAAGCAGAGAAAGCATCTTCTCTCTAATGACTTTAAGTACAAGTGGCCTTTGACCACCGATCATGTTAAAACACAAAGAATAATGAACTTCTTGTGTATTTCAGCTCGCTCTAGAATTTTTTAAAAAGTGTGTCTGAGTGTAATCAGATCATATTTTATATATATATATATATATATATATATATATATATATATATATATATATTCGCCTATCAATGTGTATCATCATGCACAGTTATAACCTAGATACAGATAAAAGTCATTAAGGCCTTTAATAGAAATGAATGACATTCAATTTTAAGGATATTAGACAGGTGGAGATTTCGGTGACTCAGGTAGAACGTTTCAAAAAACCAGTACAAGCCTTCTTGAATTTAGGAACCATTAACTGATAGGCAACCGGAAACACTTCAAGGGGGCTCTCTAACCTTCACATCACCATTCACCTTAGTAATAAGTTAAAATACTACATTTAATCAAAAGAAAAAGACACCTATTTATGCCACAGCAGGCATTTTAAATAAGTGTTACAAGCTACAACATACAAATCTGACAAAGCCGGATGGAGCTGGGGGTCAGAGGTGAAGGCTCGCAGGGCTGGTTATTGCCCATCATGCATTAGCTGGCTTCTGGTAATCTTAGGTGGTAAGATGTTTTGAAGATACCGTGTTTATCTGGCCCAATGCTACCCACTTCACGCTGGCTGGCCACCCACGGGTGTCTTCCTATGCCAGGGACGTCTACCCAGTACCATCTAGGATTCGTATAGTCACTCAGGCAAATGCAATTAGAAAGTAAAGCAATACATTTATTGTAATAAAACAATCACTAGATTATTATGTACACACAGTAAATAAATGCCAGGCAGGTTTACCACATCATCTGTCCCCGACCCCACTAACTTAAGGAGTCAGTCACCTGGCTGTCCAGACTTGATGACCCACGGATCTCTCTCAGCTGCATATGTACTCTGGTAGAAAAAGGCAACTCACAACCAGACCTTGTACCTTACTTGAATGAAATCATAGAATGAAGACCACCTCTCTCCCTGGAGTGGCCCCTTATATCTAGGGTCAAATTTTCACAGGGCTTTCCCCTCCCTCGACAAACCCTTGGGTCTGTCTCTCTTTATACATTGGTAGATCCTGCATCGGAGGGTTGAAGGGGGGGGGGGGGGGGGGGGAGTGGAGATGAGTTGTGCTTCTACAGAAGCCTCCTGCCTGGAAGCAGACAAAACATCTGGACTAGTCCTATGGAGAACAACGGACACTAATTGCCTTCCCCCACCTCCAAAGATAGGGTAGCAGTGAACCCCTCCTAAAATTAACCCCTTACACTACTTTGTGATGTCACAGGGTTCCAAGCTGTTCCATGCTTCCTATAGATGAAGGAGGGGGGAGAATAAATGCAGCTCCAGCCCCCTCCCCTGTATCCTGGACACCACTTGGCTTCAATTTAAGGACAATGAATAACTACTTCATCCCTACATCATCAATATGCAATACACAATATACATATTTACAATCAGCTACAAAGTCCCCTTATCCACATGTAATTAGACACTGTAGTGGTATTCTGTGGAGCTGGGGAACAAAAGCAAGGGCTATCAAAAGTACATGCTATAATCCCCATTTTGTGAGAAACAGGCTGGTTACGGTGTTATCAAACTCGTTTCGTCACAGATGTCTATGTGCAAACCAAGTAAAAGGTTAGGATCATACCACATACAATCGTATAATGTTTTATCAGTTTAGAACAAAAACAATTTGTACAGAGTTGTCGCAGGACCTTTTTAAAAGTCAGTGGAGTTTGAACTGTGCACATACAATATAGTATAGATAGAAGCGGACTTACAGACTGTTGATAGGGCATTTATAAATATGTATAACAATAATGGTCCCAGGACAGAGCCTTTAGGGATCACACAAGTAACATCTAGGTGGCTAGAGTTAGAGTCAGAGATTAACACAACCTGGTATCTAAAGGTCAGCAGGCAGGACTGAGGCTCTTTGAAGAGCAGGCAGGACTGAGGCTCTTTGAAGAGCAGGCTCAGTAGTGTTTTGCTACTTACATATTCTGGTTTTAACTTTTTGTCTCCTCCTCTCACAGCTACTTTTTCAAGTTTATCTATGGCAGCGAAGATCATTTCTTCATCCTTTAGACGGAGTTCCTCATGTATGATCTCAATGTCCCGCACTGGATTGACACTTCCTTCAACATGGATGATGTCATCGTCATCAAAGGCACCTATACCGGAGAATGAACAAAACAAAAACATAAAACACTCTATACACAACTGCAAGAAACATTCCTTTATAATCTACAAGGCTTTGCAACAAAAAGGACATAAAATCGGTATCTTTGACATATGTTGTACCATTAGAGGGAATCAAGTAATTTCCTTCTATACAGGTGAAGGAGCACACTATGGGGCAGATTCGATTAGCTGCAATGTCCCTTAAAAAACTCGCAGTAATACTGCAATTACAGTACAGGAAACATTGCAACTCTATGGGGAGCGAGCACAAAATGAGCAGCGATTTAGATCTCAGAAATCTCAGGGAGACACATAGCGTAAGGATGCTATGGAATCTCACAGCTAATTGAATCGCCCCTATAAGTGACAAAATACTTCCATATTTTAAAACTTGAAGTAACAACCATACTTCAAGCCTGTCGCTTCCAACTGCGCAACATCGCCCGCATCTGGCGCTTCCTCTCACAAGATGCCATCAAAACAACCATCCACTCACTCATCATCTTCTCCCGCCTGGACTACTGCAACCTTCTTCCTCACTAGCCTCCCCTTCTCCAATCTCGTCCCCCTCCGCTCCGTTCTCAATGCGACTGCTCGACTCATCTTTCTCTCACGCCGCTCCTCCTCTGCCTCGCCTTACACTGGCTCCCTTTCCCCTACAGGATCCTTTTCAAACTCCTCACCACCACTTACAAAGCTCTCTCCCAGTCTACTGCCCCCTATATCTCTAACCTCCTCGCCATTCACACTCCTGCCCGTTCCCTGCGCTCGGCCAATTACCGTCGCCTCTCCTCCACTCTGATTACCTCTTCCCACTATAGAATCCAAGACTTCTCCTGAGCTGCCCCCCTGCACTGGAATGACCTCCCTCGATCCATCCGTCTCTCTCCCAACCTGTGCTCCTTCAAACAGGCACTTAAAACTCACCTGTTCCTTAAAGCCTACCAACCATCCACCTAACCCCTCATCCACTCTTCTCGTTCTCCCTCTCTCCCCTGTCCCCTCTCTTCTCTCCCCCTTGCTTCACTGGCTCCCTTTTGTGTCTGTTTTTGTTTCACCCTCCCTTAGGATGTAAGCTCGTATGAGCAGGTCCCCCTCCCCGTCTGTCTCCATACCGGTTCTTCTGCTCTGTCTTTAGCATTGGTACTTTGTGTTTATTGTTCTGTACTGTGTCACCCTGTTTGGTCTACTGTTTGTACTGTGTACAGCGCTGCGGAAACCTTGTGGCGCCTAACAAATAAATAATAATAATAATGCAAAAAAAATGCACTCAACTAGAAAATTGGGGGTACTATAGCACCATTTGAATGGAACTTGCATCCAAGCTCCATTGCACATCCACCCACATATATTTCTGTGCAATCCAAAAACAGTATAAAACACTTAATTATACTTTAAATAAGACCTATTGTCAGGTCCTCTGTTCCCATTTTATTGCAACATTTCTATAAGGAGATGCATGAGGTATAGAAGAAGCCAGCCTGGGAGCGAACTCTGTATGTGACAATCTGACTTGCCTACACTATGTCATGGCATTAGCCAGACGTCTATTCTTTCTTGGACTAAATTATATACATATTGTCCCTATGGAGTGTAGGTTGGAAATCCCCTCTCTCGTAATTGTTTTAGTGAGGCCATTACTGCAAGACAAAATGAATATACACTGATCAAAGGAATCCTTATTGGCACAAGTGAATGCATACACCCCTAAACTACATTTACATGATCTGCTAAGACGATTACAACTCGGTTTAATGGTATTTTTTTCACCTTGCTCTTACAAGGCACATTATGTGAAAGCATTACGACTTGTACTCCCATCGCAACCTCTGTTTGTACGAGTATAGAAGTTAATTTACATTGAACAGCAGGGAATATAGACTTTTCACTGGTCAGCGATTCCCGTATGATTTGCATTGCCACTGGGCGGACAAAAAGATGCTTAATGCGGCAGAAGAGAGCGGAAAATGAACTAATTTTCTACAATATAGCTACTAAAGTCTGCATGCCACCTACACGCAGTACAGGCAAACACTGTTTTTGGCCTGAATCAATATTAATGAGAATTCATCACATTAATTCACTAGGAAGTAGCAACATCACTGAGGTTGAAGCATGTCCCTAGTTCCTAATAAATGGTAGGTTGAAAATAGGTTCTGTGCATAGATGACAGACATACTCTGAGACCACCTTATGATGTCATAGGGACGAGCTGTGTAAAGCAATACTTTTAATGAATGCTACGATACTGATATAGTATTAGTGCAAGGTGCACATTAGATGTTCATTTCTAAAAACTGGTAAAGCTCATGTAGTGAAACCATTGGTAAAGAATCAAATATTGATTTTTACATATTATCCTAATCTGACTGGTCTCCATTGTATTATTCATACAGTACAAACGATGGGAGGATTCTGACTAAAGTGTATAATCTGGCCTCTCAAAGTTAGTGGTTAACGAGCTGAAAATGTGAAAACAAAAAAATATTTTTATTAAAATGCAGTTAGTAATCATGTTCTGAAGTGTGAATGTACACTGAATGCAATGCTATACGGCAATTAGGCAGTGCTCAGTGAATATAAATTAAAAGAAAACTGTCAACCACTCTGCCGGCAATTTATGGCCATGCTGAAAAACTGCATTAAAATATGAATATGTAGCAAAATAAGTAAAAAGGGTCATCGTGCAGGAGAAACAAGTCAAAGCAATGACAAAATGCCAGTTAAAGAAAGTATAAAGCATACAAGGTGTAAAGATTATGATTTGTTTTTAATCAACAGATTGTCTAGTGGTAAAGTACAACGACAACTATAAAACAAGGCGAATTAAACACAGATTCAAGTGTCTTATTCTTATGACCTTGGACAGATCACGATTTCTCCCTTGGACCCCAGGCATAAAGATTAGATTGTAAACTCAGTTGTGCAAGGAATCTGTGACTGAAAGATTCTGTGTATTGCTCCGCATTAAATTTTTATGTGCTATAGAAAAAGATTTTATTACTATCATTAATACCTTTCACTCGGCTCTTTCTTACATGCTAATTGTAAACTTAATTACCAATAGGCGACCATCACTATGTGCGACTGGTCAAAATGTTCTTTCAATAACACTTGTTTTCAAAATCTGCTGAAATTAGAATAGTACCAATATTGCCCTTAACAGGTTGCATCACTATTGCTTAACGTAATTAAAATAAACTTACTTTTTGCATTAAAAAAACAAAAAGCAAAACAAAAACCAGCATTGATAGGACATCTTTGATACCCAAGTAAAAGCAGGGGAAAAAATTTGAGTTTTCAGGACACTAGTAAGGCGATTCAAATAACCGTGAAGTTCCGTAGTAGCTTTGTGCATCACGTTTTCGCATGAAGTGAGGGTAATTATCTTCCTTCTCATAGGGGTACAATGAAGAATCAGTGATTTTATCATTACCGTAATTTGTTCAAAACCACAACCAGCGCTGCCACTACAGAATCTCATGGCTAATTAAAATCGCCCCCTATGATCCCTCACAGGCTTTTTTTTTTAATTATTAAAAAGAGCATGCACTGAATTCACTAAACTACAATCATCATCATTTATTTATATAGCACCGCCAATTCCGCAGAGCAGTACAGAGAATATTTGTCACTTACATCAGTCCCTGCACCATTGGAGCTTACAGTCTAGATTCCCTAACATATACACACACACTAGGGGTCAATTTGATAGCAGCCAATTAACCTAAAAGTATGTTTTTTGGAGTGTGGGAGGAAACCAGAGCACCCAGGGCACACACAGGGAGAACATACATACTCCACACAGAAGAGGTCTTGGTCGGGAATCGAACTCACGACCCCAGCGCTGCAATAAAACCTTCTAAGCACCTGCATGTCAAACCATTGCTTTAAATGATGTGAATGCATAAAGCAGTTTAATGAGGAGATTTGATATTCCAGTCCCAACATTACATTACAGAATCTATTTGTATATAAAGAAATATCCGTAAGAGCTGCTCAGAAACCTGATTCTGGACCTTTAACTGACAAGTCCCTATTACTGGATTATTGTAGTAGGTCTCTGCATTTGTTATCTGTACTGGCAGCTTTCATATCTGCAGCTGGAGAGGACGAATGAGTACCATCCGACCAGCTGCAGCAAAAGGTGTCAAGCGTCAACAACATGATTTTGAGCTGAGAAAAGCAAAAGAGAGAAAAAAAAAACCACAAACAAAACAAAACACTACTGATTCCCAGATAGCTTCCTGTCATTATTCAGTAAAAAGACAAGTACTAAATAAACAATATTCCAAATAACCATTTCCCCACAACTCCCCTCTACTATGCACCAAAATGACAAGAAATTATATGATCGTTTCGGCAGGGTGTGAGTTTCCATGGGAATCTGGGATTGGCCTGAAATCATCTGGCAGACCTCTCCCTTAGCTTCAATCTACTCTATCACTGTGGTTCTGACCGTGATTAGATAATGAACCACTCAGACACACAATTTACACAGCGGCTAATTTCATCGGTCTGATTTGAGGGTATGGTTTTGAGGGGGCCATCAGAGAAGCAGGGAAAGGTACATTTGTCATCGATGAGTGACGAGCACTCACCATGTGAACAAAATGGTGCTGGCCCTTGTTAGGAGCATACACTATTAACACACATTTAAAGTGCAGCAGAAGCCATAATTTGAAATTGCCAACTGGAAACGTGAAGGTAGGGTAGACAGATATTACTGAAGTCGTGTGCTGACTTCATGTTCTTTCCATGACATGAGGGGGCAACACGCTAACGAGACTTTATGCAAATAAGTACGCCAAGGAAAAATAATTATACCAACAACAGTAGATAACCCACATTTCCTCTATAAAGGCACAGGTCTGACCATCGGTCTATACTGTAATACTAACAAAACAGAAACCAAAAGACTTCTACAAAAAGAAAAGCTTAAACTTTTAAATTAATTCCCTAAATCTTTCTAACCTCCAAAATCTGGTGCATCTCCGTTTACTCCATTTTTAAGACACATGACATCAAGCACTAAATTATAAGGTATGTTCTGCAAAATTCATCAGTTGTACTTGCCCAATCCATGTGTCTGCACAGGCAAAAGGCTCCGCCCACTTGTATCATATAACTCATTTTTAAAGCGCATAGTAAAGTAGAACACACGGATATAGGAGGAGCCCTCTATGTAACCTTCATGTGGGGGACACGAGTGTTCTATATCCAGTTTACCTGCCCATTTGTTATAAAAAAAAAAGCAATTCTGGAAAATAATACACAGTATATACCCCAAAGTCTGTTAAAAATCTGTCAATATACCGCTAAGACATATAATTGTTTAAAATAAATACCCAATATACTTAGGAGTGGAGTTTAATTTATAAAATAGCCAAATTTCAATTCCATGGTTATAGAACAGAGGGAACTGGGCGTAATGTAACACTGTACACAGTCCCTGCTTCATGAAGATGAGAATCTTCACGGTGGCGTAGTGGTTTGCACTTCTGCCTTACAGCACTTGGCTCATGAGTTCAATTCCTGACCATGGCCTTATCTGTAAGGAGCTTGTATGTTCTCCCCGTGTTTGCGTGGGTTTCCTCCCACACTCCAAAAACATACTGGTAGGTTAATTGGCTGCTAACAAATTGACCCGTGTGCGTGTGTCTATATTAGGGAATTTAGACTAAGCTCCAATGGGGCAGGGACTGATGCGAGCGAGTTCTCTGCACAGCGCTGCGGAATTAGTGGCGCTATATAAATAAATGGTGATGATGATGATCTTCAGATACAGGTATCATTAGATAATGGATAAGTGGATTTCAACTAAGCAAGTCAGGCAAGATCTATTTACGATATGAACATTTATTACTATTACATGTAAAGAAGCAGATAGTTTTGGGTGGAATTATGTGAAGTAAATAGATAAAGAAAATTAAACCACCTGCACCTTCCAAATTCTCTGGATCACGCCATTTCTGTAACAGATCAAGCAGGAGACCCTTTTTTTTGGAAGTGCTACAGGTCTGTCATGGTCAATTTATCCAAATGGGAAGATCATGGAGGAGGAACACTAATAGAAGTTAGAGAAAAGCCCACCCGAAAGATTCTCCTGCTGTGATCATTACAGGCATCACGGGATCCACAGGATAAGAAG